>NC_143040.1:41754249-42054249 GCF_057628025.1 Oncorhynchus mykiss
CAGCCGTTCACTCCAACATGCTAGCTCTGCCCCCGTCATGTAGCTTTCTGTTACCCTGGAGGTCCATCAGTCTGTGGTGAGGGCAACAGAGGATGCCTTTGATAATTCATTGACAATTTTGATATTTTCCTGTTCATAAATATCTGGTACGATCTTCATACTGAAGTGGGTGCGAGAGGGGATTTTGTAGCGTGACTCAAGCACTTTCACCATATTTTTAAACCCTTTGTTTTCCACAACAGAGTATGGCCTCATGTCTGCAGCAATAAACATCCCAATAGATTTGATGATGGCTTTAGTCCAGTCTGATTCGTCAGCAAAGGGCTTAAATGCCGCGGTGAGAAGTTGTCTCTTGGCTGAGTTGACTCCCGTCACTGACACACCAGGGTGATGACACTTTAAATGTGTGGCTACGCTCGATGTATTTCCATGATCATACAACTTTCTTGTGGTACAATGCCTTCACACCGTAATGATGTTGTCCACCACCCTTCTTCCGTCATCATATTTGACAGGGAAGCCAAAATGCTCCCATACATGAGACTTAGTGAAGTGGGAGGCTTTTCCAGTTCTTCAGCTCCTCCCACTAGCCATGGCTGTCACAGCTCTTTTTTTCTTCTTTGCTTTTTGCATTGTGAGCATCCAGGATTGATTCGTTGGGATTCAACATGCCCCGTTCTCGTGAACAGTACACACAACTGTTTTTAAAAAAAAAGAATCGAATCAACCTTCAGGCTTCAGAGTAAAACACAGCATCTGTCTTGTCTTTATCTTTTCACTGCAACTCTGCGTCGAGATGTAGGGAATTATTACTTTAAAAAGTAACAGTGGCAGTAAAACTGTATTTCACACTATGATGGTTAAACAATTGATCTGCGGTTCACATGCATGGCGACCGTGGGGGGTGATAAGTACGGATCACGGCTCAACTACGGTCCTTTACACCACCAGTATGTATTGATATTTAGGCTGTGTGCCTTTTTGTCATTTCTTTTAAAATGTGTGTAGTTCTGTTCTTGAGCTGTTATCTGTTAATGATCTGTATTATATCATGTTTCCAGATGTGTGGACCCCAGGAAGAGTAACAGCTTTTGCGACCTCTAATGGGAATCCTAATAAAATACCATTCTGTATATTGTAACATATTTATTGAAGTAGGATATGCAGGCTATAGGAATAGGCCACCTGGCATGGCCCTGCTGTGGGCTTGCCCGGTCATCGCTTTACTGTGGGGTTCCAGTCAATTTGAAATCAGCTATACATCAGTCATATTACGTCGTCGTCGTCACTCGGGCTGGGAATTGCCAGGACCTCACTATATGATATCACGATACTTGGATGGCGATACATGTGTATTGCAATTCAATACATTTTTATTGGGTTTCAAATGTTCCAAATGTATTACTCACCATTGAATCAAATTTTATTTGTCACATACTTTGTAACAACAGGTGTAGACTATCAGTGAAATGCTTACTTAGGGGCCCATCCCAACAATGTAGAGAAATAATATAAGGTATAAATACACAATGAGAAATGATATCTTGGCTATATGCACAGGGCTACCAGTTCTGAGTTGTGCAGGGTTATGATATTGAGGTACATATACAGTGGGGAGAACAAGTATTTGATACACTGCTGATTTTGCAGGTTTTCCTACCTCTAGCATGTAGAGGTCTAATTTTTATCATAGGTACACTACAACTGTGAGAGATGGAATCTAAAACAAAAATCCAGAAAATCACATTGTATGATTTTTAAGTAATTAATTTGCATTGTATTGCATGACATAAGTATTTGATCACCTACCAACCAGTAAGAACTCCGGCTCTCACGGACCTCTCCAACCTCTCCACAATGGCCAAGACCAGAGAGCTGTGTAAGGACATCAGGGATCAAATTGTAGACCTGCACAGGGCTGGGATGGGCTACAGGACAATAGGCAAGCAGCTTGGTGAGAAGGCAACAACTGTTTGCGCAATTATTCGAAAATGGAAGAAGTTCAAGATGACGGTCAATCACCCTCGGTCTGAGGCTCCATGCAAGATCTCACCTCGTGGGGCATCAATGATCATGAGGAAGGTGAGGGATCAGCCCAGAACTACACGGCAGGACCTGGTCAATGACCTGAAGAAAGCTGGGACCACAGTCTCAAAGAAAACCATTAACACACTACGCCGTCATGGATTAAAATCCTGCGGCGCACGCAAGGTCCACCTGCTCAAAGCCAGCGCATATCCAGGCCCGTCTGAAGTTTGCCAAAGACCATCTGGATAATCCAGAGGAGGAATGGGAGAAGGTCATGTGGTCTGATGAGACAAAAATAGAGCTTTTTCGTCTAAACTCCACTCGCCGTGTTTGGAGGAAGAAGGATGAGTACAACCCCAAGAACACCATCCCAACCGTGAAGCATGGAGGTGGAAACATCATTCTTTGGGGATGCTTTTCTGCAAATGGGACAGGACGACTGCACCGTATTGAGGGGAGGATGGATGGGGCCATGTATCGTGAGATCTTGGCCAACAACCTCCTTCCCTCAGTAAGAGCATTCAAGATGGGTCGTGGCTGGGTCTTCCAGCATGACAACGACCCGAAACACAGTCAGGGTAACTAAGGAGTGGCTCCGTAAGAAGCATCTCAAGGTCCTAGAGTGGCTTAGCCAGTCTCCAGACATGAACCCAATAGAAAATCTTTGGAGGGAGCTGAAAGTCCGTATTGCCCAGCGACAGCCCCGAAACCTGAAGGATCTGGAGAAGGTCTGTATGGAGGAGTGGGCCAAAATCCCTGCTGCAGTGTGTGCAAACCTGGTCAAGAACTACAGGAAACATATGATCTCTGTAATTGCAAACAAAGGTTTCTGTACCAAATATTAAGCTCTGCTTTTATGATGTATCAAATACTTATGTCATGCAATAAAATGCAAATGAATTACTTAAAAATCATGTGATTTTCTGGATTTTTGTTTTAGATTCCGTCTCTCACAGTTGAAGTGTACCTATGATAGAAATTACAGACCTCTACATGCTTTGTAATTAGGAAACACTGCCGATTTTAAAGGTTATCAAATACTTGTTCTCCCCACTGTAGGTAGGGATAAAATGACTAGGTAACAGGATAGATAATGAACAGTAGCATCAAATGTCTGTTGCGGAGAGACAAGCGAGCCATGAGAAAACGAGTTCTCTTTAACTCAGTCAACTTCGGTACAATATGCTATGGGGAGTGGCACTCTCGAGACCTCGATTGAAGGATCTTACAATTACACCTGACAAGGACAATAAAATTCACTCCCCGTTGGAAGCCTTCCACAGGCTCAGATTCATTCCATCAATTATTTAGCTCTTCACTTCATTTACAGTAACGATTCACGATACTAAAACAAACAATTCGAACGCGAGACTGTCTTGCATTGCTGCAACTAATCTGTCCCATAGAGGTAGAGCGTGCTCACCCCATGGACGTTGTGTGCTGAAGCTTGTACTTGTTTTCTAATGTCTCTTTTTTTTTTTTTTAGTTAATATTCAGTTTATTAGTGCAATGAGTAAGATGGCTAAGAGAACGACCTAGACAACGATGGCTAAGCTGGGTTCTGGGTCATGCCCCCTGTCAGGGTTATAGCATTTTTCTGAAAGATACTCGCTCTCTATGTAGTTTCTCTGCTTGGAGGACGCTCGGGCGGCTATCGCTCGAAACCGGTCCGTGTGCACATTGCCACGTACTGTATACAAACTCCCTGGAAAGACTTGTAGAATTCTTCGGCTTTCCTTTCCAGGGACCAGAGATAGGGTGGTCAGCGCAAATGTCTTGTGTGCCTGCGTGTGGTGCATGGTGTGGCTGCCTGCGCCCAACCCTGGCAATGTGTGCTCTGTCGCCGGTTACGGGAGGCTTTTTGAACAGCGAGAGCGGCCAGGTTCGGTGGGTAACCCCCGCCGAGAGTCTGCCTCGGTCAAGCACAACTTGTTTCTCTTCCCAGACTTGTTGATGAAGGGTCCTTTCCCACCTCGGTGATCTGGTCCTACGTTGACTTTCGAGATCGGGCTAGCTAAACAAGTGCCGCAAAGCATGCTAGCCAGGTTGGCTAATTTGCCGAGGCGAGTTAGCTATAACTGTGGGACATATCTGATTGACCCTCCGCAAAAACACTACTGTGACAAGTTCCCCACGTTTGGCCAATGGGATACTACATCAGCCATTGCCAGAGCCCCCTGTGCCCGTAAAGGGGCCATGCTTCATGCAGGCTATAGTCTCATGGCAGCACAGCACGTAGGTAACTTGTCCATGTTTAATGCTCCCCCGCCTGTTGTCCCGGGCAGAATTAGCAAGCGAGGCAAGAGATTTTGTTCCTATGGGCTAGAGGTTTACCTCCGAAGATTATTGCTACCATTCCAACTACAAGGGCACCCTCCACGAGAGGACTGTATGGGTATAAGTGGCCTGCATTTGACCACACTTGCCAAGATCAAGGACTTCTTCCTTTTCGGTGCTTTATAAGGGGCATCCTTATGTTTCTACATGAGCTTTTCAAGCATTCTCTGCTTTAAGTGCACATGGCCGCTGTCTGAGTGTCATGTGGGAATTGACGGAACCTCACGGATGGGTGCTCACTTCCTGACGGTACGGTTCCTGAAAGGTGTGTGCAGTCTCAGACCTGTCTCTAAACCTATTGCGCCCACATGGGACTTGGAGCTGGTTTAAAGCATTGTGCGGCCCCCTTTGAGCCTCCGGAGTCGGTGGATCTGATGATCCTCTACAACAAAACCTACCTGCTCATGGCTTTGGCCTCGGCCAAAAATATTGGGAACCTCTGTTATCAGTACACCCTTCCTGTACTCAGCTTGTGGAAGGGCGTTCTCTAAGCAGTGTGTCTCCAGCTGGATTGTGGCAACTATCTCGATGGCATATATAGGCAAACGTTACCTAGCGGTGTACGCGCCCGCTCCACCATGGGTCTGGCAGCGTCGTGGTCGTTGTTTAAAGGGTTGACTATTGGAGATCATTTTGAGCATCACTGCACAATTTTGTGAGGTTTTGTCGCTTGAATGTCACTGCTCCCAGTAAAGCACGGTGTGCTTACAGCTGGGTCAGGGGAAAGTCACAAGGCAGCGCTCCATAATCACAATACCCGCATCTCGCGTGGTCAGGTCTGGGTTGTCTGCCATGGGCTGTTTAATTTAATATCAATTGGGGTTGGCTTGGGGGGTGACTATTTCCCCATAGAATATGGTACCGAAGTTGACTGACTGAGAGAATGTAATGTTATGACTATAACCACAGTTCCCTGAAGGAGGGAAACAAGGTCCCGCACCACCCATTCCTGGGCTCGGTGAAGAAGGGCCTTTTCATATAAGGAATGAAGCCGAGCGCTTTTCGCCCGTGGAAGGCGGCACTTCCAGTGAGGCACGGGTTTCATCGGCCTTGTCAGGCGTGATTGTAGAGCCTTCAACCGAAGTCGCGTGAGTTCGGCTCCCCATAGTATGTTTTACCGAAGTTGACTGACAGCAAGGCAACAGTAGTCATAACGTTACATTTTGGTCAGTCATCATGGAAATAAGTGCCAAACAAATTGTCTCTTTAAAAAGATGGAAAACAAGCTATGAAGTAAAAATAGTTGAGTTTTGGTGCAGGTACAGCCAACTAGCGCCAAAATAATATTGCGACATTGTCTATACGATATATTGTCAATATATGTCCTGATATGTAACTATCTAAACCTCTCCCTTGCTCTATCCATGTTGTGTCCAGGCTGTCCCAGAAGGGGACTGGTTCTGCCCGGAGTGCCGTCCCAAACGGCGAGCCAACCGCCTCACCTCCCGCCAACGCTCCTCTGTCGACTCTGAGGAAGAAGTGGAGGAAGAGGAGTCGTCAGAGGATGAAGTGGAAGAAGAATCGGAGGAAGAGGAATCAGAGGAGGAGACCGAGGAAGAAGAGAAGAGGTGTGTTTTGAGCGTCACTATACTTGTAATTGTGTTGATAGTAAATTATCTTAAAACCAAAACATTGTATTCATATATCCGAAGTTTCCCTTCCTCAATTCAGCCTCCCTCTTCTCCTATAGTGTCACTAAAAAGGGCCGGACTGCTGTGAAACCTCCTGTGCCTACTACCAAAGGCAGTCGGTCAAATGGCAGGACCACCAGCAGCTCAAGTCATTCCACTCCCCGGAGCCAGCACACTACCCCCAAGCAGGCCCTCTCGGCCGGGAAGGGAGCCTCCGCGAAGTCCTCGGGGAAGAAGCCCACCCCAGTCTCCAACAAGCCCACCCCAGTCTCCAACGGCAGACGCCCACCACGGCCAGGCAGCAGAGTCAGCTCTCGGATCAGTCACGAGATACTGGCCTCCAGCGGTACCTCCAGCAGGACAAGCAGCCAGCCTACTCCATCTCCCTCTCAGGCAGACTCCCGTAGAAGACCAATCTCCGGTAAGACCAGTTCTGCGAAATGTTTCTGTACAGAAGTGTTGAATGTTAATTTTGTAATGTATAGTGCCTTCAGAAAGTATTCATACCCCTTGACTTATTCCATATTTTGTGGTTTTACAGCCTGAATTCCAAATTGATTAAATATTTTTAAAAATGTCTCCTCTCTACACAAATTACCCCACAATGACTAAGTGAATGTGTTTTTAGAAATAATTTCAAAATGTATTAAAATGAAGTTCAGAGATCTGTTACATAAGTATTCACAATAGGGCTGCGGAAGTGGCCTAAAAATCATATTAATTTAATTATTTTTAAACTTACGGTCGATTTTCACTTTTTAGGTTTTTTTCTCCGAGTAAGCTTTGTACAGTTAAAGGTCAGATACATTATTTCTGATTGAAATGCAGTGTAATGAATACGACGAGGCTTGTGAAATTATACTTGTGCTTAATATAAGCCTTCCACAGTCAAGACCAACTAATTATTTTATCAAAATAGTTTAACCTGCTTTTTTGCAATCACTGATCAATCAGGCTTTCATAGCTATGAAAATGTCCTTTTTGTTACAGATTTAACCAGAACCATGCATAATGCACATTCACTTCTTGTAGCAGGCATCATAGAAAATGAACACAGGTCTCATAAACAGTCTCTTAAGAACAAGCCCACGTGCTAGTGAGTCCATGCAACTTATGTTTTCACTCCTGGACTTATTTAGGCTTGCCATAGGAGGTTGAATACTTATCAACTTCAGCTTTTAATTTTTTATTAATTTTACGTTATGGGATATTGTGTCCAATCTACCAATAGGTGCTCTTTGCGAGGCTTTGGAAAACCTCCCTGGCCTTATGCTTACACACAATCTCCATTTAACAAATTCAGGCTAACACAAAATGTGAAAATTAAGGGGTGTGAATACTTTCTGAAGGCTCTGTAGCGCTTGAAAATCCTCAGGGGGTGTCTTCAGTTACACAACTTCCTTCTAGTTGAGTCATTTTTAGTTTTTCTCAGACAGTGCACATCTTTGATATTCACAATCGGCTACATCTTCTCTGTTCCTCCAGCAGAGGTCTCCCCCAAGCCCAAGCTGGTTCTGACTCCCTCGGTCTCAAGTTCTTCGTCCAGTCGCCGCAGCTCAGGGAGGAACCTGGGAGTCCATGAATTGTCTGCCTGCGAGCACCTGACCGTAGAGCTTGTCAGACATGAAGACAGCTGGCCCTTCATGAAGCTCGTGTCCAGGATACAGGTAATACATGACTTTTTTAAAGGTACATTTCTTTCTGTTCCAGCCTGGCTCACAGAGAAGCACATATGCGCGCATGCACTTAAAGACACACACACACACACACACAGGCAGCACTCCTATGAATACACTTTGAATACAACTAGCTACCTCACTAGGGACGCCTACTATCTAACTCAAGGGTTTCCCATCTTTTTTCCCAGGGCCCCCCTTTTTTCACATTGTAATTTTTTGTTTTTAAACTGAATTCCTACAATTCTATGTAGTTTAACAAGAATCATGACATCTTATAGGTAGGCTATTCAATGATATAATAATGGATAAGGAAAATAAATCAAGACCCCTCAATTTAATTTACTCTCAATTTAATGATTCATATGGTCTTTTACTAAAAGTGAATAGATCAATTAATGGCGAGAGTCACACATTGTGTAAGATTACTCCCTAAGCAAAGTCCAATTTCTTTGACTCCTCGACTATAGGTCTTAGCTCAGCTTCTGAATGTCAGAGAGAAATCAAAAATATCACCATATGCATCAGTTGCGTCTTCTGGCATTTTACCTCATGTTTCTATTTGTGCATCATTATAGATCTGTATAAACAATCGCAAATTTATATATATATATTTTTTAAGTTGTGTATTTTATTTATTTTTTTCCTCAAATCGGGGAAGGTCCTGGTTGTTGGGTCAATTAGACCATTCCCATTTCATGCTCATCTATCTAAAACATTTAGTTATTTGACTATATTTTTGTAAGTTAGCTGGATGGCATTGATCTTACTATGTAACAGGTGTTGGAACCAAATGTATTTTCCAGTCGTTTCGTTCAGAACAGAATATATATATATTTTTTCATTCCACTTTTCCAACCAGCAAAATAAAGTAATGGTTTATGAAGTTCCTTTTTAAACCACATTTAGCTTGACATTAAATTACTTCACCAAGTACTGTGAATAGAGCAGGTTTTTTTATGCAGTGGGCAAAAGTTAGTTTACCTGCTAGTATGGGGCAGAAGAGGTGACTGACAAAGCAGGTGGGGAGAAAGTGAGAGAGGGCTGAGGGAGAAGGCCTGCTTTGAAGCGCCGGGCATCTTATTGTTATGACATGCATTATCTGAACTAGGCCCATAGAATTATACCTACGGAGGACCGGCTTCTATGAAGAAACTTTGAATGTCTTTAGAGAGTTGGTTCAATGCTGGACCAAAACTAGAAAGCTAACAGGCTTGTGTGTGCAGAGCGACACCAGAACTAAAGCTGCAATCACTTATTTATTATTTTTTTGGTGACACGTTTTTCTACACCAGCTTCAAACAGCAGAAAATGTCATATTTTTGGTTATGGTACAATTACTCTACATTATACTTGTTTGTTTTGTCACAAACTGGAATTAGAATTTTATCAGCCAGGAAATGGCAGGGCGATTTCTACATAGTACACCTTTTAAACATGTCTTACCTTTTTTTTGTAGTTAATAAATCTTATGTGAAACATAACTATAGTATCCTTAACTAGTGTTGAAAAAGTTAATCCATTGTTTAATTAAAAATGAATCACGTTTAACGTCAGTAGTAGGCTAGTAGACTATGCTTCGGGAGGGGCAGGTAGCCTACGCGTGCACACAGTGGCCAAGATTTTCCGCTGGAATTAACTGTACGGGCAGCAAATGCACATCAATCTCCAAATGCTTTTGGTAACTTGGACAGAAAGTTCACGTTGATCCACTGAGGCAAAAAAGACACAAAAAAATTAACTACAGCGCGTTTTCTATATTTGCGGGCATGTGACAAATCAATGTTTATTTGATTAGTCGTGCGGTTACTTGTATACCCTCTGATTTATCTGTCCTCACTTCTGCAGGTTCCAGACTACTTCGACATTATCAAAAGACCCATAGCTCTGAGCACTATCAGAGAAAAGGTCAACAACTGTGAATATAAAACAGCTAGTAAGTTGATTTTTTGCTTTTACCTAAACAAACACAAATTAAGACTTGAACCATTTCCTTGTATATTGGATTACATTTATCAGCATGAAAAACTAATTTTATGCGGTCATGGTTCTGCACACCAGTTTTGAAATGATTTCTGATCATCTTTTTCCCCCTCCTATCTCACAGCAGAGTACATTGAGGACGTGGAGCTCATGTTTGCCAACTGTTTACAATACAACCCTCGGCACACGAATGAAGCTAAAGCAGGAGCAAGGCTCCAAGCCTTCTTCAACTCAGAAGTCTCTAATCTGGGGCTGGCAGACCGGACCACTCCTCCACAGAAGCGGCCCCGGATGTAAAGCTGACTGACTGAAACTACTGGGTCGTATTCATGCACACCGTTGCAAGAATTTCATTGGTTTTGCGACAGAAACAAAGTTTATTGGAGACTTCTTTTTTTTTTTTTTTTACCTTTATTTTATCAGGGAGTCATGCTGAGACCAAGGTCTCTTTTACAGATGAGCCCTGAATGACAGAAAATAAACACGGTCATAATTCAGGTAGTCCCTCTGTTTTCGTTCTCTTTTCTTCCTTTTTGTTTCTAGTGAATATGACCGTGCATTGTAAAGTCTGAACATTCCCAAACCATTTTGGAAGTGTAAATATCATACCCTCTCAAGATAAGGCAGGAACAACTATATCGTTGTGAAAGTATTTGCACTGAATATTTCAAAAAGCCTTTCTATTCGCATTCACTCAGGGTAAACAAATTGTTGTTTGAAACCAGGTCTCAACAGTGCATTTATATTTTGTATATTGGCAGCATTCCTAGACTACTATTTTTGTGCACATACTTTTTGTACTTCAGTTGATTTAGCTGAATTAAGTATTGGAACTTAATAAGGACAGTTTAATTTGTTTCATAATATTGAACATATTTTACATCAACTGTTTCAGGTTCCCATCTTTCAGTGAAACACTACACTGGAAACCGATATTATTTCTTATGTCTCTTATTTCCTATCATTCATTGGTTATTTATTTAGTTTTGAATGCAATAACTTTATTTATATTTCTATAGAACATGTTTTTGTAAAGAATTATTGGCCTAGTTTTGAGTTCAGTCTTTAGAAACTGTTTGGGATAGGGTCTAAATACTGAGTGTTGTCCCCCTAACTGTCACCTTTGCTTTGTATTTGCTATCGTGTACATTTTCCTATATATACAAATAAATTGACGTTGTTTAATATTTCTTGGTCATCTCTCACTTTTGTTGCCAATGTCTTCTAAATAATTGTGAGGCGTATTGTTTTTAGGGTAGGTGTCCATTTTTAGTAGGGTTTGAAAAATAACTTACCGCTGTCTGCCTGCATGCCTGAGTTGAATGTAGAAGTGGAAGTCCTTGCTTAGCTTTATTGTCATCAGTATGTCATAGGATAAATTCCTCCTATCCCATTCCTGATCCCGCCCGCTGCAAGTGCAGTGGCTCATACTGGCGCGCCCCTTACCACCACCTTTCTCCCCCGCTCTCTCCCAGTCCCACACACCCGGTCGGCTCGTCCAAACATTACCATATCTATTTACCCACATAATCGCAAATCATACAGGACGATCGGACAACATGGTAAACGGCTTTACTTTTCTAGCTAGATGTTAGGTAGTTTCTAGTTCGGTGTAGATGGAACTTTTTGTAACTTTGTTACACTGGGCTGTTTTCGAAAAACGTTGCTTGCTTGCATACCAATGTTTGCTTGCTGGTTATAGTTGCTTTGGACATTCCATCGTGATTAGCTGTAGCTACGAAGTTTGTTTCAAGTTAAATAATATACTGTTGTAAATTTCTAAAATCAGTTCCAGTTTAGGATTGCTGCAAGGCCTGCAGCCTAAGGCGGCCATTTTAATTTAATTATAGCGCAGTCCTCTGTCTAACGGTAATCGCTAAACTTTCAGCTCATGAAGACAAGTTGGCTTCTAGCTAACGTTAAAACCAATCCTGCTGGCAATCACATTGTCTACGCTATAAGCTTCTGTAGCTAGCTGGTTATAGAGGATAGACTAGATTACTTGAAATGGTCTTACAGGTCTCCTGTGCTGTTTGATTGCACTCGAGTCAAGCTAATAACGCGCCCATGCGGATTTCCACGCTTGTTCCCATACTAGCTAGTTTGCTGCAGTGGTCCTTGACACATGCAAAAGGTTGCTGGACACAGTGCTAGCTAGTTTCTGGTCTTATTCTCTGACAGTTGCTAGTGTGGTGGTCACTCAGTGGTCAGCGAGTACTTTTGTGATAAAGGGTTGTTAGCCAGTACACCACAGTGTTGGAATGTCCAATTGCCATGGATTGGTTTCCTGGTCGAATTGTCATCGCTATTGATGGAACACTTTGGCCAGCTGACATAGCCTATGTGGCATGCAAAATGACTCAGCAGGTGTGCTGGCAGGTAGTGTCAGAGTGAAAGTGTTGATTCATTGTAAATGAGTGTCAAAGGAAAGGAAGGTTATGATCAATGCTGCAGTCACTTGTTATTCTGTCTGCATGACTCGTATCGGTAGCTAATCTATAGCTACATACTGCATGTGTAAATGTTTGCGTTTCTTATGCCTTCTAATAGTGACCCCAGGGAAAGCATTTCCCATTTCCATGCTGTTTAGCTATGGGTCTAGATTCAATGTCCACATAATAAAGGGACATGATAATAACTATAGTGTCTTAGCAGCATTGCTCCCTGTGTTTACTAGCTATTGAACAGGGCACAACCATATTGAAGGCTGCCATTTCATTCCCCCTCTTTCCGCAGGCCTCTGGTGTCACTGTCAACGATGAAGTCATCAAGGTCTTCAATGACATGAAAGTCAGGAAGTCATCCTCTACCGAAGATGTAAAAAAGCGTAAAAAGGCTGTGCTGTTTTGCCTCAGCGATGACAAGAAGAAGATTGTTGTGGAAGAGGGCAAGTGGATTCTGGTTGGTGACATTGGGGAGTCGGTGGACGACCCATACGCCTGCTTCGTCAAACTTCTACCTCTCAACGATTGCAGATACGGCTTATATGATGCCACATATGAAACAAAAGAATCCAAGAAAGAAGACCTGGTATTTATATTTTGGTACGTTTGGGTGTTGTAATGTAAGGAGAACCATAGCTTGGTGGCCCCAGGTATAAAAAAGTTTGAGAAACACGGTCTTCGACTTTGGGTAAAATAACTGATACTTTCATTTGTGTGGTATGGAATAAGGACGTTAGTCTTATTAAATTGTTTCTCTCATTCCAGGGCACCTGAGGGTGCTCCCTTGAAAAGCAAGATGATCTACGCTAGCTCTAAAGATGCCATTAAAAAGAAGTTCACAGGTGAGTGACAATGGCTATATCAAACTGCTATTCCTGTATGTTTGACCTGATATCGTATGATCATGCTCAGTAATTTGTTCAGGTGAATTTGCATAGTCTAAACGGTTAACTTCTAGTTAACTATCTTGTTAGAACAATTTAGACGTTTTTTTTTTACCGACCTAAGTTATTTTCTTTCCCTATCTATGTTCTATAAAAGTTTCATGGCTATAGCTATTGAAGTTATTCAAAACACCAATCAATTTGAACCCCATAGAAAGTTTTTAAAGTGTGGTGTCAAACAAAATTCCCTCCGACACCCCTGCAAATGATTGAAAGGGCCTTGTTAGTATTCAACATGACAGTATAAAATGGATGGCAATCAGCTCTATACATCCCTTTCTTTCAGGTATCAAACACGAATGGCAAGTCAACGGATTAGACGACATCCAGGACCGCGCCACCCTGGCAGACAAGTTGGGGGGAAACGTGGTGGTGTCACTCGAAGGGTTACCATTGTAAACGGAAAATACTACGTGCCATCTGGATTCCAGACGCTTTCACCTTAGCAGTTGTGTCTATATAATTTGGTCCTAAAGGAATAGCTGTAGGCTTTTATTTTGTTAAGTTTTATTATCTTATTTTTTTTTCGCACAAAGGAGATCTCATTAACATATGCAAAAGCCTACAAGTTATTTTGCCAGCTGACTTAAAAAAAAAAAAAATCCTGGTATTTTTTTTATTTTATTTTTTTTTCCTTCGAGGAATGTTCACTTATCAGGTGTTTTGCCAAACAAATATGTACAGCAGCACCACACTACCTGAGATTAATAACACTCCCAAAACAAAAAGTTTAGCACTGTTTTTGCATTCTTTGCCGCCTAAACAGTGACTAGATGCTCAGTAGAGTAGGAAAATGTGAACGCTTTCTATAATGCCTTGACAGTCATATTCACTGCCCAGGTTACAGCTAAAAGCAAGTATTTTGCACTAATTAGGTTTTTCATATGACGGACGTATTTATTTGAAGTGTTCTATCGTATCCAATATGTTATTCGACCTGGCAAAACACGTAATAGACTATGCATATATGAAGCACTTTTTTGTTTATACACTACAAGTTGAGACAAAAAAGTTTCGAATAACTATAAAGAATATCTATATTTATGTCAACTAGAGATGTTACCTCAGTTTTCATTCCTGTTATGCATATGGACAAGAACAGATGAGTATTTGACTGTTCAATTGCCACCTTACTTTCATTTGAATGTACAGTACACCACCGTAAAAAGGAGGGGTTGTGGTTGCAGTTTTTTTTTTAACACTAAACAAAATAATTCAAATATATCAGTAAAGATGGCAATATGTGCATTTGGAGCATTAAGTGGAACATTGTTTTTGAGATCAGGCGAGGAGGTTGCCACTTTGCAATAAAACCTTGTGGCAGATAACAGAAAGAAGTGTCTTCTGTTCTGGGTTGTCTCTGAGTGTATCTGTTCATTAGGAGGCCTGAGAAGCAATAAAGAGATACATTATTGATTTCCTCTAACAGGAAATAGAAAGATCTGGTCTATATGCTATGCTATATTGCCTTGGTTAGTTTTTTATTCAATTAAACCAGATGCAGTGAGTGAGTGACAATCTAATGGGCTCTGTTCAGGAGGGCAGCTACAATTTAACGGAACATTCTGGTATAAATATATTGTGTATAATTGGGAATAATTTCAGCTCTACACATTATATTTTCTGTGTGAAACTCCAAATGGAAATAAGGTGGATGCTTCTTATATCTAATATCTACACTGTTGTGCGTGAAGCCAAGCTAGTAAGGCTATTTCTGTTGTAGTACAGCAAATCAATACTGACCAACCTCCGATCATACTGTATGTCATTGTGAATTGGAGAACTGTCAACTTATGTCATTGAAATATTTATAGATTGAATCATATTTTTATGTAATGCTCTTTCAACCTTAGAGAACTGCAGTTTCCCAAATTAATCAAAGTACCTTTTTTATACTCTCCATCTAAGTTTCAATGAACAGCCAGGCCAGTCTGCCCCTGTCCCTTCATTTGAACAGGGCCAAATGTTTCTAGGAAAGAGAGAGTGGTGCGTCTTTTACTGCAACTGGGCTGGGGGCCAGGCCTGCTGCCTTCTGCCTGTAGAGAATTTGATCTGCAGGCAGTGAGCAATCCTCTGCTGGTCAGAGCTATTTATGGCCAACACATGCTTTTGTGTCTTGTCATCGTTGTCCACAAATGGCAAAACTGGACAAGCTTCCAAAGAGCAGCGAAAGGGAAGCCCTGGTAGAGGAGAAGAGTAGCACGTTAAAGTACACACGCTTGCCGCCCACTACCAAGAATGCTTTTCACACTCAAGGAACAGAATAGGAAATAAGGGGATGGAAAAATCACATAGGAAAAAAATCCTTGGTGTATTAATATAAGATGTTGTAAACCCCTGCTTATGGGAAGTATCTAACGCAACAGATGGCCCAGTCCTGTGACAGCTGAAATATATGGTGTAGGTTGGCGTTGGTGTCACACCAAATAGACTTCGAACAAACTCTTGATTGTATCTCTGTCTGGACTGACTACGCTACAACTTAGTGAGCAACAAGTATTATCCAATGGTGTCCCCAGTGTCTAGAACGTTGTAGTCTACTAGTCATGGTTAGGTAACCTAGTGGTTAAGAGCGTTGGGCCAGTAAACCAAAAGGTCGCTGGTTTGAATCCCCGAGCCGACTAGGTTAAATCTGTCCATATGCCCTTGAGCAAGGCAACCCTAATTGCTTCTGTAAGTCTCTCTGGATAAGAGCGTCTGCTAAAGGACTAAACATTTAATAATGTTATGAAACTGGTCTGAAGGCTACTGCTGTATAACTTATCTTATACGGGCAAGTCACACAAACATGCCTATTGAGTAAGGAAGTTACTTTTGTCCTCCGAAGAGGGGGGGTGGTGGATGGGCCGATTGATAAAATAAAAATGTATGAGGATATTAATAGGAAGGTCAATAGAGGTTATTCATTTTCATACTTTTTTTTGTTGAACTTTCATCTTCTAGACACTGCCACATCAAGTGCATCCTATAGCCTGGTGGAACCAGCCCTGCATCCTTTGCTCAGGCATATCATTTATGTTGGTCTTAACTAGTCTAAAAATAGTTTTAAATAGTCTAATCAATATATCCAATACATTTGTCAACGAGCCAATTAAAGATTAAATCATAACTATTTTCCTCTTCAGTGGAAAATTCCATGAACTTTTCCCTACTGTGTCTCTATATGAAAGATACTGTGTTGAATTTAGAATGTGGTCTCTCTCAGAGCACTTCATGTAAGCCCTTATACCCTCATGCATATGTTAAACAAAGTGCCTGTTATTCATGTCAACTCAGAATATGTGTCTGGACAAGAAAGATGAAAATAAACAAGTGACCTCTCCTTGCTCTCCACAAGATTCTCCATGCTAACAAGATGAGCACAGCCAGCCAGCGCATGTAGCTTGTCATTCAGAGTTTTCATCATATGATACAGTCATACATCATTATAGTCAAACAACATCAGGGATGTAATGATGAAAGGGCCTACAGTATCTAGGTGTGTGGATCAA
Organism: Oncorhynchus mykiss; assembly: GCF_057628025.1. Taxonomy (NCBI): domain Eukaryota; kingdom Metazoa; phylum Chordata; class Actinopteri; order Salmoniformes; family Salmonidae; genus Oncorhynchus; species Oncorhynchus mykiss. The sequence continues at coordinate 41,770,784 of NC_143040.1, forward strand.
ATCAAAGGGTATTTGTCACCTGCAAAGGATCTTGCAGGTGTAAACAGTAGTGACATGCTTACTTGCAAGCTCTCCTTAACAGTGCAGTACATGTGTACAATCTAAATGACAAATATCAAAGTCAGATGACAAAATCTAAATATTACCAAGTAATAAAAAGTAGTAATAATAGTAATATAAAACTAGTTGTGGAGATCAAACTGTTATGTATCGTTATGAAGCAACAATTAGTGTTGTCACAGTTCTGCACTATGTCAAAACATATTTCTCAATTTGAAATAGCAAAATAAAACAAGCCATGTTGATGCTGTGATTAAGTTACACTCAAGTCTAGAATTGATTTGATTCATTACATTGGGGTTGTTTTGTATAATTGCATCACATCACAGAAAGTTAAAGGGTCAATCAGCACTTGAAACAATAACAAAGCGTTTCCCCCGCCACTGTTTAAGTTAAAAGCCAGGGATGGGGCGGGAGAAATGTAATCACTCTCAAATTCATAGAGCTATGGATGCAAGGACTAACCATCCATGATATAAATATTATAGTTTCATATTTTTTTTAAGGATAAACAGTGTTTGTTTACATTTACTTTATTTTGAAAGATTGGAGTAAAACAAGCTCATATTTTGGACTCAGATGGAATACGACAGTTAAACTAAGCTGATGAGGCATTTAGAAGTTATTTTCTTTAAGAATCAATGGATGTAGAAACTGCTGATTGCCCCTTTAATATAATTAATATTTTAAAATATTACTTTTAAGGTAAGAAAGAAAAAATATTTTTGTAGTTTATTACATGTTAATACCATGGCGTCGCCAAACCATAATTTGCACACAGACTATTGATCAAAGATTATTATAATTGTGTGAGTTTAGTGCCGTCTAGTGTCCGTTATATATAAGCCAGGCTTTATGTATCTGAATCCAATTGTAAACAGCACAACGATGATTCAAAGATCATACCACAACGATATAGCTCCGAGACAAGGAGTATTTGTATTTATTAATTAAGGATTCCCATCAATCATCCTGGAGTCCAAACAAATAAGGCAAAAATGTAATAAAACTACATAATTTTTAAATTATCTTTATTTAACCAGGCAAGTCAGTTAAGAACAAATTCTTATTTTCAATGACGGCCTAGGAACAGTGGGTTAACTGCCTGTTCAGGGGCAGATTTGTACCTTGTCAGCTCGGGGGTTTGAACTTGCAACTTTCCGGTTATTAGTCCAACGCTCTAACCACTAGGCTACCCTGCCCCCTCATATAACATTACACCATACAACATTTATAATACCACCATACATACATGTGTAGAGTGTGTTTGCTGACATGTGAGTCTGTATGCATATGCCTGTGTGTATGTGTGTCTCCTCACAGACTGCATTATTAAATAAGGTGTAGTTTTATCCGTTTTTTTCAATCTGATTTTACTGCATGAGTTCCATGTAATCTAATAGGAGTGGCAATATTTTCTGCTATCATCCTCAGTCATTTTACATCCAAGTTGATATACAATAATAATTATTTCAGCTCTTCCACACTCACTTTACGGAAATCTAAATAACAATGCTTGTCTTTCATAATTTGGTCAGTTATGCATGGTGTGAAGTTTAATAATTTGTTGTTGGAATGTCATCCCTAAGTTTGTTAATCTTACAAAGGGAAAACATCATTACAGCAGTTGTCAATATCAGTGGGTTTTGTGATTAATGAATCATCTGATTCAATGAATATTGGAGCTGAGTTTGTCTTTTTCCCAAAAATGTTATTTCAGGTGCTCCAAAGCTTTTTACTATCATTCTTTATATAATTTCTTTGTTTCATAGTACAGTTTCTTATTTTTGTTTAGTTTAGACACATGTTTACTCAATTTACAGTATGTTTGCCGTTCAGCCAGACTTATTTGCCATTCCTTTTGCCTCATCCTGCACAACCATATAATTTTTCGGTTTCTCGTCATCTTCAACATAGGAATCACTACAAAACCTCTTGTATGACCTCTTATACACTATATTAGGCCCAGCCTTTGGAACTTTGGTTTTCCTAGATATGGATACTATATTGTGATCACTGCATCTGGATACCGCTTTAGAGCCGATTTCTGCAGCATTAGTAAAGTTGTGATCAATACATGTGGATGATTTCATTCTAGAGGTTGACCGATTAATCGGAATGTCCGATTAATTAGGGCCGATTTCAAGTTTATAACAATCGGAAATCGGTATTTTTGGGCGCCAATTTGCCGATTTGTAGTATTTTTTAGGGAACACTTAAACAACACAATGTAACTCCAAGTCAATCACACTTCTGTGAAATAAAACTGTCCACTTAGGAAGCAACACTGATTGACAATAAATTTCACATGCTGTTGTGCAAATGGAATAGACAACAGGTGGAAATTATAGGCAATTAGCAAGACACCCCCAATAAAGGAGTGGTTCTGCAGGCGGTGACCACAGACCACTTCTCAGTTCCTATGCTTCCTGGCTGATGTTTTGGTCACTTTTGAATGCTGGCGGTGCTTTCACTCTAGTGGTAGCATGAGACGGAGTCTAGAACCCACACAAGTGGCTCAGGTAGTGCAGCTCATCCAGGATGGCACATCAATGCGAGCTGTGGCAAGAAGGTTTGCTGTGTCTGTCAGCGTAGTGTCCAGAGCATGGAGGCACTACCAGGAGACAGGCCAGTACATCAGGAGACGTGGAGGAGGCCGTAGGAGGGCAACAACCCAGCAGCAGGACCGCTACCTCCGCCTTTGTGCAAGGAGGAGCACTGCCAGAGCCCTGCAAAATGACCTCCAGCAGGCCACAAATGTGCATGTGTCTGTTCAAACGGTCAGAAACAGACTCCATGAGGGTGGTATGAGGGCCCAATGTCCACAGGTGGGGGTTGTGCTCGCCAGCACTGCCATTAGGTACCGAGATTAGATCCTCAGACCCCTTGTGAGACCATATGCTGACCATGCCCTGGGTTCCTCCTAATGCTAGACCTCATGTGGCTGGAGTGTGTCAGCAGTTCCTGCGTTCCCCAGACCTGAATCCAATTGAGCACATCTGGGACATCATGTCTCGCTCCATCCACCGACTCCACGTTGCACCACAGACTGTCCAGGAGTTGGCGGATGCTTTAGTCCAGGTCTGGGAGGAGATCCCTCAGGAGACCATCCGCCAGGCGTGTGGAGGCCACACACACTATTGAGCCTCATTTTGACTTGTTTTAAGGACATTACATCAAAGTTGGATCAGCCTGTAGTGTGGTTTTCCACTTTAATTTTGAGTGTGACTCCAAATCCAACCATGGGTTTGATTTTCATTGATAATTTTTGTGTGATTTTGTTGTCAGCACATTCAACTATGTAAAGAAAAAAGTATTTAATAAGAATATTTCATTCATTCAGATCTAGGATGTGTTATTTTACTGTTCCCTTTATTTATTTTTTGAGCAGTGTACCTTTATTTAACTAGGCAAGTCAGTTTCAATGACGGCCTAGGAACGGTGGGTTAACTGCCTTGTTCAGGGGCAGAACGAACGCAATAACGACCTGCCTCTCTCTTGTTGCACTCCACAAGGAAACTAACTGCCTGTTACACGAATGCAGTAAGCCAAGGTAAGTTGCTAGCTAGCGTTAAACTTATCTTATACAAAACAATCAATCATCACTAGTTAACTACACATGGTTGATGATATTACTAGATATTATCTAGCGTGTCCTGCGTTACATATAATCTGACTGAGCATACAAGTATCTAAGTATCTGACTGAGTGGTGGTAGGCAGAAGCAGGCGCGTAAACATTCATTCAAACAGCACTTTCGTGCATTTTGCCAGCAGCTCTTCGTTGTGCGTCAAGCATTGCGCTGTTTATGACTTCAAGCCTATCAACTCCCGAGATGAGGCTGGTGTAACCGAAGTGAAATGGCTAGCTAGTTAGCGCACGCTAATAGCGTTTCAAACGTCACTCGCTCTGAGCCTTCTAGTAGTTGTTCCCCTTGCTCTGCATGTGTAACCTGCTTCGATGGTGGCTGTTGTTGCTGTGTTGCTGGTTCGATCCCAGGGAGGAGCGAGGAGAGGGACGGAAGCTATACTGTTACACTGGCAATACTAAAGTGCCTATAAGAACATCCAATAGTCAAAGGTTAATGAAATATAAATTTTATAGAGGGAAATAGTCCTATAATTCCTATAATAAATACAACTTAAAACTTCTTACCTGGGAATATTGAAGACTCATGTTAAAAGGAACCACCAGCTTTCATATGTTCTCATGTTCTGAGCAAGGAACTGAAACGTCAGCTTTCTTACATAGCACATATTGCACTATTACTTTCTTCTCCAACACTTTGTTTTTGCATTATTTAAACCACATTTGAACATGTTTCATTATTTATTTGAGGCAAAATAGATTTTTATTGATGTATTATATTAAGTTAAAATAAGTGTTCATTCAGTATTGTTGTAATTGTCATTATTACAAATAAATTGGCCAATTAATCGGTATTGGCTTTTTTGGTCCTCCAATAATCGGTATCGGAGTTGAAAAATCATAATCGGTAGACCTCTATTTCATTCCTGTGCTGTGTGTAAATACCCTGGTAGGTTGACTGATAACCTGAACCAGGTTGCAGGCACCAGTTATAGTTTGAAGCTTTTTCTTGAGTGGACAGCTTGATGAAAGCCAATCAATATTTTGGTCACCCACAAAATATACCTCGCTCTTGATATCAGATACATTATGAAGCATTTCACACATATTATCCAGATACTGATTGTTAGTCTATAGCAACTTCCCACAAGAATAGGCTTTAGGTGAGGCAGTTGAACCTGTAGCCATATTACTTCAACAGCATTTGGTATGAGATACTCTATGACTCTGAATATAAACAGAAACACTTCCTCCATTGGCATTCCTGTCTCTTCTAGAGATGGTATAACCATGTACCATGTACCAGTGTATCATCAAAGGTATTATATAAGTGAGTTTCAGAGATAGTCAGTATATGAATGTTGGATTGAAAGAGGCATTCAAGGGAGTTTGAGGAACATAAATTAGGTTACTTACATTGACTGCTGACACCCCTGGGACAATGTACATTTGCAGCAGCACTACGACAACTCAGCGACACAATGGTAGGGATTATCTGAGCAGGGCTTGGGTCAAGGATAATTAATTGTCTCAACGCGGCCTTCAAGTGTGCGGACAGGGTCCAGTACAAGCCTCTTTCCCCCTTCGCTTAAGACAGAGTATAGCTCTTTGATTCTGTTTTCCCCCTTCCCACACCCAGCTTCTTCTATAACAAACACAACAGAACTGATATAATTTGGGGTCAGTTGTTCTGGACTGTCAGATTGATGTTTCTAACCAACACACATTGTTCAGTTCATATTCTGCGGGGTGGTAGGTAGAGAGGCAGATCAGTAGCCAGAAGATTTATGTCTATTCAATTCTATTTTTACAAAATACAGTACAGCATATTAGGTCAATTGATATATATGAGCTATGGTAATGTACCACACTGACGAAAGACTACAATAAACCCTCTTAATACACCTGACGACCTGGTTGAATGGAGGAGAAACACACACACAATTAAATTAGGGAAAAAGTAATGCAGTTCAAATAATTATGGAAAGCCTTTTGCTGTTGATTCTTAATCAATGGGCTCATCTAGATCACATGATAGCTTACCTACAGATTCAGAGAGTTAACCAAGGTCACAAATTGGTGGTTTGTGCTGCAAATGCAAATCTAATCCCCAAAGGACAAATAACCCACTTCGATGGATCTATCCATGAAGGGTATAGACAATGTTTAAACCTTTTTAATAGTTTTGTGAATGTGTTGGGATGAAATTGTGAGAGTAAAAATATTTGGAAGGGCCTAGCCTAGTAGTACTAGTGAAGTGACTACTCTTGGCCCCACTTGAAAGTTTGAATTGAAAGCTCCACCACACTATTTACTGACTTTGGCTCCACCTTCTCAGATCCCACCGTCACACGACTTCCTCACTATTCCACCCGCAGCAGCCATGATGGTAGGTGTTATACACAATTTACTCTAGCTAGCTAGCGCACCTTGTTGTTTTATACGTGCAATCATCTGACACATTCATCAATAAACGATGATTTGTCCATTGAAAGTTAATGTGGCTAATGCATGTCCTGTGACGCCGTATTTTGTTTACCTAGCAAGAAGGGCTGGACGATGGTCCCGATTTCCTCTCCGAGGAGGACAGAGGAGTAAGTTTGTTTTTTTCTTTGATTTTAAATACAAATATTTATCTTATTTGTATTTTGATCTTAACAGTTCGATCAGCTATTTATATTATTTGTATTCTGCAGTAATTCCTTATTGCACGATTTGATCAGCTGTTAGACAAGTGAAAGCCGTGGCTAAACAGACGTCAAATTTGTTGAATAGCTAGCTACTGTTAGCTAAGCTAGTCAGCTTGACCACATCAGGAGTCAGTTGACTTCCTACTAGCTGGCCAGGTAGCTGGCAACTGTTACAATCCATTAGCTAGCTAACTAACGTTAGTTACCGTTTGTTAACAATGAACATACGCTAATTTTAACTGCTCACTGTATGAATAACTATATTGCCATTGCTAACTAGTAACAGACCCATATACCTATGCACATTTATTAGATTTCTGATATTGTTTTGCACGCTAGCTTGCTAGCTAAGCTAGGAAGTGCATAGCCCAATAATGTAAAGTTACTCATACTTTGTTAGTCACACCTTATGTTATTTTCAAAGGTAGACCGGCTCTGGCAGCCAAAACAGCTAAATACTCCATCTAAACGTGAATCGATTATCAATTGCGATACGGTTCTAGAAACATAAAGCCCTTTACTTTCATATCACATCAAACCCTTACCAAAAAATATTGCCGTTTTGAAAGTGCAGTCAACTGTGGTATTTTGGATGCAGTAATTGAAGCATACTGCCGTTATACTGACTGCACTCTTTTTCATAATGGTATTTTCACACATGCAAAATCTACACTAACTGTGTACAGTTTTAGCCGGCTTTATCACAATTGCAGCCGACAGTATTTTTCAGCTACAACAAGTTTCTGGCCGCCTTCTTCCGTTTCACACAGGTGTTCGGAGCATGCTAGATAGCTAACTAGCAGAGGTGGTCGCCTGCTCCCGCCTGTCTTTCCTTAAACATGCGCTGTAAACATGGAGATATGGCCGTGTGGGGACACTAATCCCAACCCTATTAAAGGTGTGTAGTAATTGAACTTTTTGTTTATTTTTTTATTATTAGTTCTTGCTGATATGAAAGATATGTTTCCAAAACCATACCGCAAGCGATACGTGTTCATGTTTAGAGCAGTCCTCTGGGGCTCTTAACAAAAGTCCCCGGGAAGAAGATACCTTCATCCATAGGCACTAAAGGTAGTTAGCATCTATGAATGGGTTAGGACGTGCACAGCTTCTGAGTTGGCTAGTAAGCCAATACATAGTCTGATTAATCAGGCTGTAATACACAATTAATTTGTATACAGCTCGACACTAATGCCTAGAAAATCATGTAAATGTTCCTTATAAGCCAGAATGTTGAATAAAATCACATTGAAACTTACCGGTTGTCTGTGCGGTTTGTCCTTCAGCTGCTCGAAAGTTAAGACGAATAAAGTATTGTGTACCCAACTTCTTAGAGAGCCGGTAGGTATATGGTATGGTTTGGCACGGAGGTAAAGTTCGTTTTATTGGATATTCGGTTTTCTCTCGTCAATAGCTATTGACCCAAGCGTGCCATGACATTACATTTTTTTGTTCTTAACCAGGGGAGGATGAAGAACAAGCGATACCTTTTTTTTGTGTGAATTTTAGATTTTTCTTACGATTGAAATCCAATTCATATACAGTGCATTCGGAAAGTATTCAGACCCCTTGACTTTTTCCACATTTTGTTACGTTATAGGCTTATTCTAAAAATGTATTGAATTCCCCCCTCATCAATCTACACACACAATACCCCATAATGAAAAAACAATAATAGTTTTTTTTTAAATGTTTTCACATTTATTACAAATGCAAAACTGAAATATCACATTTACATACAGTACCAGTCAAAAGTTTGAACACACCTACTCATTGAAGAGTTTTTCTTTATTTTTACTATTTTCTACATTGTAGAATAACAGTGAATATATCAAAACTAGGAAATAACACATGGAATCATGTAGTAACCAAACAAGTGTTAAACAAATCAAAATAGATTTTTATTTAAGTTTCTTCAGCTGTCATCAAGGCAAAGGGTGGCTACTTTGAAAATTCTAAAATATAAATATATTTTGATTTAACGCTTTTTGGTTACTACATGATTTTATGTGTTATTTCATAGTTTTGATGTCTTCACTATTATTCTACAATGTAAAAATAAAGAAAAACCCTTGAATGAGTAGGTGTGTCAACTTTTGACTGGTACTGGAAGTATTCAGACCCTTTACTCAGTACTTTGTTAAAGCACCTTTGGTAGCTATTTGTATTATTGGAATACTGCAGTAATTCCTTATTGCATGATCTGATCAGCTGTTAGACAGGTGACATCCGTGGCTAACAACAGACGTCAAATTTGTTGAATAGCTAGCTACAAATACAAAACTAAATACTCATTTACATAAGTATTCAGACCCTTTGCTCAGTACTTTGTTGAAGCACCTTTGGCAGCGATTTACAGCAACGAGTCTTCTTGGGTATGACGCTACAAGCTCGGCACACCTGTATTTGGGGAGTTTCTCCCATTCTTCTCTACAGATCCTCACAAGCTCTGTCATGTTGGATTGGGAGTGTTTCTGCACAGCTATTTTCAGGTCTCTCCATAGATGTTAGATCGGGTTCAAGTCCGGGCTCTGGCTGGGCCACTCAAGGACATTCAGAGACTTGTCCCGAAGCAACTCCTGTGTTGTCTTGGCTTTGTGCTTAGGGTTGTTGTCCTGCTGGAAGGTGAACCTTCGCCCTAGTCTGAGAACCTGCTCCAGTGTGCTCAGGACCCCCTGTACTTTGCTCCGTTCATCTTTGCCTCGATCCTGACTAGTCTCCCAGTCCCTGCCGCTGAAAAACATCGACACAGCATGATGCTGTCACCACCATGCTTCACTGTAGGGATGGTGCCAGGTTTCTTCCAGACGTGACACTTGGCATTCTGGCCGAAGAGGGCAATCTTGGTTTCATCAGATCAGAGAATCTTGTTTTTCATGGCCTGAGAGTCTTTATGTGTCTTTTGGCAAACTCCAAGCGGGCTGTCATGTGCCTTTTACTGAGGAGTGGCTTCCGTCTGGCCACTCTACCATAAAGGCCTGATTGGTGGAGTGGTGCGGAGATGGTTGTCCTTCTGAAAGTGTCTCCCATCTCCACAGAGGAACTCTAGAGCTCTGTCAGAGTGACCATCAGTTTCTTGGTCACCTCCCTGACCAAGGCCCTTCTCCTCCGATTGCTCATTTTGGCCAGGCGGCCAGCTCTAGGAAGAGTCTTAGTGGTTCCAAACTTCTTTAATTTAAGAATGATGGAGGCCACTGTGTTTTCGGGAACTTCAATGCTGCAGAAATGTTTTGGTACCCTTCCCCAGATATGTGCCTCGACACAATCCTGTCTCGGACTTCTACGAACAATTCCTTTTACCTCATGGCTTGCTTTTTGCTCTGACATGCACTGTCAACTGTGGGACTTTATATAAACATATGTGGGCCTTTCCAAATCATGTCCAATTAATTGAATTTATCACAGGTGGACTCTAATCAAGTTGTAGAAACATCTCAAGGATGATCAATGGAAACAGGACACCTGCGCTCAATTCCCAGTCTCACAGCAAAGGGTCTGATACTTGTGTAAATAAGCCATTTCTGTTTTTAATACATTTGCTAAAATTCCTAAAACTGTTTTCACTTTGTCATTATGGGGTATTGTGTGTAGATTGCTGAGGAAAATTGCATATTTAATCCATTTTAGAATAAGGCTTTAACTTAACAAAATGTGGAAAAAGTCAAGGGGTCTGTCTTGGAGTCTACAAATCATTAAGAACACCTTATTCATATGGAAAAACAGCCTCAAGTTGTCAGGGCATGGACTCTACAAGGTGTCAAAAGTGTTAAACAAGGCTGCTGGCCCATGTTGACTCCAGTGCTTTCCACAGTTGTCAAGTTGGCTGGATGACCTTTGAGTGGTGGTCCATTCTTGATAAAAAACAGGAATCTGTTGAGTGTGAGAAACCCAGCAGCGTTGCAGTTCTTGGCAGAAACTGGTGCATCTGGCACCTACCACCATAACCCGTTCAAAGGCACTTAAATCTTTTCTTGCCCATTTACCCTCTAAATAGCACACATACACAATCCATGTCTCAATTGTCTCACAGCTTAAAACCTGTCTCCTCCCCTTCATCTACACTGATTGAAGTGGATTTAACAAGTGACATCAATAAGGGATCATAGCTTTCACCTGGATTCGCCTGGTCAGTCTATGTCATGGAAAGAGCAGGTGTTCATAATGTTTTCTACACTCAGTGCATATTTATATTGTCATGGCTTGCTTGGTTCAATAGCTATTGACAAGAGGAGACCGAATATCCAATATAAAAAGTCATTTCCATCTAAAAAGACGTATGATCTCCAACATGTTAAGTTCATAGGAGGATGTCAAATGAAAGTCAAGAGACTATATTTTTGAGATATTATGGCATATATAAATATGTAAACCATTTTCCATCCTAAAAATTAGGAATAAGCAAAGGCTTTGATTGATGGTCAAACAGATCGGAAAGGGTCTTAGAAAACGTCTAACAGAAAGTCTTAAACGATATTAAAAACACAATCATGTTAAAGTTAAGACCCCTGCCTACTCTTATGAACACTTATATTTAGTTTTGGAGAATTACTTTTCTTAATGTACACTACCGTTCAATAGTTTGGGGTCACTTAGAAATGTCCTTGTTTTTGAAAGAAAAGTAAAACACGGTGAAGAGGTGACTCCGGGTTGCTGGCCTTCCAGGCAGAGTTCCTCTGTCCAGTGTCTGTGTTATTTTGCCCATCTTAATCTTTTCTTTTTATTGGCCAGTCTGATATGGCTTTTTCTTTGCAACTCTGCCTAGAAGGCCAGCATCCCGGAGTCGCCTCTTCACTGTTGACGTTGAGACTGGTGTTTTGCGGGTACTATTTAATGAAGCTGCAAGTTGAGTACTTGTGAGGCGTCTGTTTCTCAAACTAGACACTCTAATGTACTTGTCCTCTTGCTCAGTTGTGCACCGGGACCTCCCACTCCTCTTTCTATTCTGGTTAGGGCCAGTTTGCGCTGTTCTGTGAAGGGAGTAGTACACAACGTTGTTCGAGATCTTCAGCAATTTCTTGCATGGAATAGCCTTCATTTCTCAGAACAAGAATAGACTGACTAGGTTCAGAAGAAAGTTATTTGTTCCTGGCCATTTTGAGCCTGTAATCGAACCCACAAATGCCGATGCTCCAGATACTCAACTTTTCTAAAGAAGGCCAGTTTTATTGCTTCTTTAACCAGGACAACAGTTTTCAGCTGCGCTAACATAATTGCAAAAGGGTTTTCTAATGATCAGTTAACCTTTTAAAATTATAAACTTGGATTAGCTAACACAATGTGCCATTAGAACACAGGAGTGATGGTTGCTGATAATGGGCCTCTGTACGCCTATGTAGATATTCCGTGAAAAATCTGCCGTTTCCAGCTACAAGTCATTTACAACATTAACAATGTCTACACTGTATTTCTGATCAATTTGATGTTGTTTTAATGGACAAAAAAAATTGCTTTTCTTTCAAAAACAAGAACATTTCTAAGTGACCCCAAACCATTCCGTTACCAAAACCCACATCTTTAAGATATTTTCTAATTTCTCTTCCTCATGAGGGAGGATAATGAAAGTTCACAGAAATAACAATTCAAGTTAGATCTACCAATTTAGTGTTTTTACTGATGTCAGGTTTGATCGTGAATTATTAAGTGATTTAAACAGAACGGAATTGCTGCAACTGAATTGGCTACAATGGAAAAATCATAGTAGTTACAAACCACAGTTGGGTGAACTGCTGCTGTCCTCCCTTCCACTGGCATCCTGTTATGTTCAGCTCAAGTTTTTTTTCATTCTCTTTCCGTAATCTGGTGGTCAAAGAAGGACAGTGAAAACATTCTGGACAACCCCTCCCTCTCTCGTTAATGTCACCTCTCCCTGCTCCAACTGCACCTACCACCAACCCTCTTTCCATCTACTGTAACAGGTATCCTGACCCACTGAGCACCGACCAACACCGTACGTCCATGGGTTATTATTTCAGATTTGGTCTGGTCCGGACCAACCAAATTTAGAGGCGGAGCTCATTACAATAATAGTCCATGTGTAGAATAATACCAAAATATGCATAAGAAAGATATTGCATATTTCTACCTTTTTACAGTGCATTTGGAAAGTATTCAGATCCCTTGATCTTTTTCACATTTAGTTACGTTACAGCCTTATTCTAAAATATATTCAATCGTTTTTTTTACCTCACTAGTCTACACACAATACCCCATAGTGACAAAGCAAAAACAGGTTGAAATATCACATTTACATAAGTATTCAGACCCTTTACTCAGTACTTTGTAGAAGCACCTTTGACAGCGATTACAGCCTCGAGTCTTCTTGGGTATGAGCTTGGCACACCTGTATTTGGGGAGCTTCTCCCATTCTTCTCTGCAGATCGTCTCAAGCTCTGTCAGGTTGGATGGGGAGCATTGCTGCACAGCTATTTTCAGGTCTCTCCAGAGATATTAAATCGGGTTCAAGTCTGGGCTCTTGCTGGGCCACTCAAGGACATTGAGACTTGTCCCGAAGCCACTCCTGTGTTGTTTTGGCTGTGTGCTTAGGGTCGTTGTCCTGTTGGAAGGTGAACCTTCGCCCCGCTCTGGAGCATGTTTTCATCAAGGATCTTTCCCTCGGTAATCTTGACCTTGACTAGTCTCCCAGTCCCTGCCTCTGAAAAACATCTCCACAGCATGATGCTGCCACCACCATGCTTCACTATAGGGATGGTATTGGCCAGGTGATGAGCGTTGCCTGGTTTCATTTGGCATTCTGAACCATATACCTACCGGCTCTCTATAAAGTTGTGTAAGCAATACTTTCCTGTGGATATTCTGTCTAACATTTTGAGCAGCAATCTACACACAAGGCGCACAGACAACCGGTAGAGTAAGTTTATATAACATTTTATTTAACATTCTGGCTTGTAAGGAATATTTACATGATTTTGCAGGCATTCGTGTCAGGCTGTATATACCAAATACTTTTGTTTTACAGCCTGATTAATCAGACTAGCCAAGATGTTATTTGACAGAGCCAGCTATTGGGGAATGGTGATTTTGTCATTTGCTCATCACTAAATACAATATCCGTTACAATATTTTGCAGCCTAGGGCAGTCAATGTTGACCTTCAAACTGATGCAACACTTCAAGTGGACATTTCTGATGCGTTGAGTGAGCGGGACAAGGTTAAGTTTACTGTCCATACTAAGGTAAGAGAGTTTAGCTACCTGTCTATTTATTCCTGTTTGCCCTGGCACTTGGCAAATGAAAGGCCAATCATGTGCATTTTTATGGCTGTATGAATCGAGACTCATGTCACATGACTTGCAATTATGTTCCTCCTCAGCAGTCATCTTATCTCCACATTCATGTTGTCTTCTAAAAATAAGTGTGTGTGTATGCAAAATCAGCTTTGTTGATTTCATGGCACGCAAATGAAGATCTAAGGTTAAGAAACTGCATGATGGCATTCCACTCCTTCATTTTCTATGCAGAGAGAATTCCAATAGTCATTCACTTCCTGTCACTGTCAAAGTGTAACCTCATGTCATGGGTTTATTTGTTTTTACGGCTGCTTTTATAATGTTTCAAGGACTCTTGTGAAGGAAGGAATTCATTTATGATTCAAAAGGTTTAGTCACTGTCTTTAGATGATCATTGTGATCATCATTGTGTCCAGATCATCTAAGTTTTTCCCCTTAAAAAAAAAAAAAAATTCTAATTGGCAGAAAGATATTTTCAGAAGAGCCATAGAGAAATGCTCTATTCTGTATTTGGCTCTGTTTTTTATGATTGACATCTGATTCCTATTATTTTGTTTTACCTTCCAGAGCACTCTTCCTAACTTCAAGCAGAATGAGTTTTCAGTGGTGAGGCAGCATGAGGAGTTCATCTGGCTCCATGACTCATTCGTGGAGAATGAGGAGTATGCAGGCTACATTGTAAGTACTGAGCCCCATCCAGGGTACTCTGCCCCCCCCCCAAATGGCACCCTATTACCTATATAGTGCACTACTTTTGACAAGTGGGTGCGATTTGGGAGATTACTGTTTTGGATTTTAGGATTGGCTTATAAACTTCAGGGTTTTAGAAAACAACGAAATTATTCATTGTCAATTCCCTTTCTCATTAAAACTGTCTGGTGTCATGGAGTAATGAACTTATTAGCTTGATGTTCATTTCCAAGAAACTGCTGAGTTAACTGTGATTTGTTGAATTGTAGATTCCCCCTGCCCCACCAAGACCTGACTTCGATGCCTCCAGGGAGAAGTTACAGAAACTGGGGGAAGGTGAAGGTTCCATGACCAAGGAAGAGTTCACCAAAATGAAACAGGAACTTGAAGCGTGAGTTCGTGTTCATTAGGTCACATAAAACAAAAAGTTAGGATAGTACAACCTCATTTCATGCTCTCTGTGTTTTATAACCTTCCGTGCCTACTTGACACGACCCATGTTGCTCGTACATTGTTTTTGTGTTTCAGTATAGTGGTTTGGTTGGGATTCTTGGATGCACTGAATGCCATTGGTTCATATCTTGGCTATATCTGTGTTTCAGCGAATACTTGGCTATCTTCAAGAAGACCGTGGCGATGCATGAAGTGTTTCTTTGCCGTGTGGCTGCCCATCCTGTCTTAAGGAAAGACATGAACTTCCATGTCTTTTTAGAGTACAACCAAGACGTAAGTGGGGTTGAGATTACCAATTTAGGATTTAGATTTCCAGTCAGGTCCAAAAGTATTGCCTCCCTTGATAAAGATGAGTCAAAAATACTGTTTAAAATAAATAATACAAATACTGAGCTATATTGTATGCTCCAATGATTTTGAAATTATGTTATTTTAAACTAATACAAATCAAATTAAATTGTATTTGTCACATGAGCCAAATACAACCTTAATGTGAAATACTTACTTACAAGCCCTTAACTCAAGAAATAGTTCAGACAATATTTACTTAATAAATAAAGTACATTTTTTAAATAAAAAGTAAAATAACAATAACGAGGCTATATACAGGAGGTACCTGTACCGAGTCAATGTGCAGGGGTACGGGTTAGTCAAGGTCATTTGTACATGTAGGTAAGGGTAAGGTGACTATGCATAGATAATAAACAGCGAGTAGCAGCAGTGTAAAACAAGGGGTGGGGGGGTGTCAATGTAAATAGTCCGGTGGCCATTTCATTAATTGTTCAGCAGTCTTATGGCTTGGGGTTAGAAGCTGTTAAGGAGCCTTTTGGACCTAGACTTGGAGCTTCGGTACCGCTTACCATGCAGTAGCAGAGAGAACTATGACTTGGTGACTGGACAATTTTTCTGGCCTTCCTCTGACACCGCCTAGTAAATAGGTCCTGGATGGCAGGAAGCTTGGCCCCAGTGATGTACTGGGCCATACGCCCTACCATGTGTAGCGCCTTACGTTCGGATGCCGTACAGTTGCCATACCAGGTGGTGATGCAACTGGTCAGGATGCTCTCGATGGTGCAGATGTAGAACTTTTTAAGGATCTGGGGACCTATGCCAAATCTTTTCAGTCTCCTGAGGGGGAAATGGTGTTGCCGTGCCCACTTCACGACTGTCTTGGTGTGTTTGGACCATGATAGTTTGTTGGTGATGTGGACACCAAGGAACTTGAAGCTCCGGACCCGCTCCACTACAGCCTTGTCGATGTTAATGGGGGCCTGTTCAGCCCTCCTTTTCCTGTAGTCCACAATCAGCTCCTTTGTCTTGCTCACCACACTGTCAGGTGTCTGACCTCCCTATAGGCTGTCTTATCGTTGTCGGTGATTGTTGTGTGGTGAGCTTTTGTGTTGTCAGCAAACTTACTGATGGTGTTGGAGTCGTGCTTGGCCACGCAGTCGTGTTTGAACAGGATGGGACTAAGCACGCACCCTTAAGGATCCCCAGTGTTGAGGATCAGTGTGGCAGATGTGTTGTTGCCTACCCTTACCACCTGGGGGCAGCCCGTCAGGAAGTCCAGGATCCAGTTTGAGGGAGGTGTTTTGTCCCAGGATCCTTAGCTTAGTGATGAACTTTGTGGGCACTATGGTGTTGAATGTTGAGCTGTAGTCAATAAAAGCATTCTCACATACAGTACCAGTCTAAAGTTTGGACACATCTACTCATTCAAGTTGTTTTCCCTACATTGTAGAATAATAGAGAAGGCCTCAACGATGAAATAACACATGGAATCATGTAGTAACAAAAAAAGTGTTAAACAAATCAAAATATATTTTATATTTGAGATTCTTCAAAGCAGGCACCCTTTGCCTTGATGACAGCTTTGCACACTTGGCATTCTCTCAACCAGCTTCACCTGGAATGCTTTTCCAATCGTCTTGAAGGATTTTTGATGTCTTCACTATTATTCTACAATGTAAAAAAATTGTAGAATATTGTCTTGATTGCTTAAAGCCTTATACAGCTCATTGAGTTTGGTCTTAGTGCCAGCATCGGTTTGGTGTAAAAGGGATGGCTACAAATAATATAGGTGGAAACTCTCTTGGTAGATAGTGTGGTCTACAGTTGATCATGAGATACTCTACCTCAGGTGTGTGCAATACCTTAAGACTTCTTTAATATTAGACATCGCGCACCAGGTGTTATTGACAAATGGACACACACCTCCACCCCTTATCCTACCAGACTTAGCTGTTCTGTCCTGCTGATGCACGGAAAACCCAGTCAGCTCTATATTATCAGTGTCGTCGTTCATCTACGACTTGGTGAAACATAAGATATTAATTACAGTTTTTAATGTCCCGTTGGTAGGATGATCTCGAGCGGAGATCCTCCAGTTTATTTTCCAGTGATTGCACGTTGGTCGGTAGAACGGCCAACCCAGACAGGATGACCACATCAGTGAATCAACCCACTCAGGTGACGCACCCCCTCCAGGGACGGCATGAGAGAGCCCCAGTAAGCCAGTGACTCAGCCCCTGTAAAAGGGTTAGAGGCAGAGAATCCCAGTGGAAAGAGGGGAACCGGCCAGGCAGAGACAGCAAGGGCGGTTCGTTGCTCCAGAGCCTTTTTGTTCACCTTCCCACTCCTGGGCCAGACTACACTCAATCATATGACCCACTGAAGAGATGAGTCTTCAGTAGAGACTTAAAGGTTGAGACCGAGTTTGCGTCTCTGACATGGGTAGGCAGACCGTTTCACATTCTTAAAATAAAGTGGTGATCCTAACGGACCTAAGACAGGGAATTTTTACTAGTATTAAATGTCAGAATTGTGAAACTGAGTTTAAATGTATTTGGCTAAGGTGTATGTAAACTTCCGACTTCAACTGTACATAAGAGATGAGTAAAGCAGTATGTAAACATTATTAAAGTGACTAGTGTTCTATTATTAAAGTGACCAGTGATTCTATGTATATAGGGAAGCAAGACTCTAAGATGCAGGGTTGAGCAACCCGGTGGTAGCCGGCTAGTGATGGCTATTAAACAGTCTGATGGCCTTGAAGATCGAAGCCGTTTGGAGAACACCCAGTACCAGGACATTTTAGCCAAAAATCTGTCTCTGCTAGTAGGCAGAAAATTGATCTTCCAGCAAGCCAAAACCCCCAAACACACAGCAAAATTCACAAATCAACATTTTGCAATGGGTATCTGTCTCTGGACTTGAATCCCATTGAAAACAGTGGTTTGAACTGAGGAGGGCAGTCCATATGCTCAGAAGAAGGATATCAAGGATCTGGAAAGATTTTTTACTCATCTTTATGAAGGGTGGCAATCATTTTTAACCTGACTGTATTTTGGTGACGATTGTAGCTGTGGAAATGTTATTAGACAAGCGCTCTTTCTCTCTCTCTCTCTCTCTCTCTCTCTCTCTCTCTCTCTCTCTCTCTCTCTCTCTCTCTCTCTCTCTCTCTCTCTCTCTCTCTCTCTCTCTCTCTCTCTCGTGTTCTCTCTCTCTCTCTCTCTCTCTCTCTCTCTCATTTCTTTTAACTTTAGGTATCTCAAAAGGCTAGTCGAATGTGCCTGAAAACATATGCCATTTCCTTACCTTGTCTTAGTTTTATCATCGTTTGTCCTTACTTGACCTCTTTTGTTCACAGCTGAGTGTCCGAGGCAAAAACAAGAGGGAGAAGATGGAAGATTTCTTCAAGAATGTGGTGAAGTCAGCAGACGGCGTGTTAGTGGCAGGGGTGAAGGTGAGTTGGGTTTGCTTTTCTGTGTAAACCATTCCTCCACTCTTTTCTATGTAAATCCATCAGCCAAGTAAATGGGGATTGAACTTGCTTTGAGTTTTATATTTGAATGAAATCACAACATAAGTATTTTGCGACTTACGCAATGGTTGAAAACATTGTTTCGCATCATGAATGGTGCTCACATTTTCTATAAATGCAGTTGTCAAAATCTGTATCTTCAGATTTGTATTTAGTCTTTAACAGTTAGTATGTGTATAAAGTTTGACATAATTGTCTTTTGGATTTCAGGATGTAGATGATTTCTTTGAGCATGAGAAGACATTCCTTTTAGAGTACCATAATCGTGTCAAAGATGCCTCCTCCAAATCTGATAGAATGATCAGGTCTCACAAAAGTAAGTCTCCTCACTGTCTCATAATCTCCACGTGCTTAGGTAAGCTTTCTGCTATATAAATGGATTTTAATCAGTTATTGAGAATGAGATTGATTTGAGTCATTCCAATTGAAAGTTTGAAATGCCGTTTTTTTGCTGTGAACTGTTGGTGAGTCACTTTGGTATCATGTTTTAATGTTTGTGGAAATCAGCCTGTTTGTGCTTGTGGTGTGCGTTTGTATTTTAAGTCTATTTTCTGTTTTATATTAATTCGCTGACAAATATGGAAATGGGTAAGTTGTTTGGTTATTTGTAGTTGGGTCAGTCGGTCTTAAAATGTTGGGGATGACAGCCGACTCAATTCTAAACTTTATCATGTTCCTAAAAAATGTTTTGGCTGAGCACAATAACTTGTAAATTACCTGGGTTTTTTTGTAGACATATTTTTTGTCCAAATGTTTATATCTTAATAGGTAAGAGCCATGAGGTTCCCTTTAGTCTTTTGAAGAAAAAAATATTCGGCCAGTTTTTTTCACACCTAAATCCTGCTTTGACAGCTTCAGGAAACAAATTCCCCTCAGAAATCTAGTCCTCTGTCATTCCCAAGAATCAGACAATACATCTGTCATGTCTGCAGCTTTGTGTAGGAACTACTATGTATGTATGTATGTAACCTAATTTCCACAGCATTAAAAAATGATACTGTGTTTGAAAAGTGACTCCCTGCGTATTTGAAATTGTCTTGCTGCAGATGTTTTATCATTGTAGGTTATTTTCTGAAATATGTTTGCTTGCATTTTATTGATATATTTTGTACATGATTGACCGACCATCTGTGTGTGTGTGAGTATGGGGGTTGAGCTGTTATTTGAAATGTAATGTGATCTAATGCGAGTTCCTCTGTTGAAGGTGCTGCAGATGATATCAATAGAATCGCCTCCACACTGTACACTTTAGGAACCCAGGACTCCACAGATGTGTGCAAGTATGCAAAGAGTTTCCCCTTTTCTCTCCATACATTGTCTGCTGCCAACAATCTACAATAACTCAAAAATATAATCTAGAAACTATAGTAACTCAAATGCAACCTACTGTTTTCCAGATTTTTCTTGAAAGTCTCTGAGCTGTTTGAGAAAACACGGGTACGAGGATTTCTCTTTAATATTGTGTTCTATGTATGACGCAATTTTGTCAATTTGTTGTGTACCAGCTATGAACACCGAAGCATAGGCTATGATCAATAACTATATACATTATAGCCAAAAACTAGACCTGTGGTGACCGGTGGTGATTGGTCACAAAGTAGATCTTGTCTAAAGTTCACAAGTTTCTGCTGGTGTCCCTTCCTCTACAGAAAATAGAGGCTCGAGTGGCTGCAGATGAGGACCTGAAACTTGCCGACTTACTGAAGTATTATCTCAGGGAGTCACAAGCTGCTAAGGTACCTAACATGACCCTGCTTTTCTTAATCATCAATCAATTATGATTAGATACCCTGGTCAGTTATCAGATACCCTGGTCAGTTATCAGAGGTATTCTCTGACCATTTTCATCAGGCAGTGTTGTAGTGTTAGTATTAATGTGCTCTATGGAATCTGCTGTTCTTCAGGATCTATTGTATAGACGAGGGAGGGCCCTGGTAGATTACGAGAATGCAAACAAAGCTCTGGACAAAGCCAGGGCAAAGAACAAAGATGTGCTTCAGGCAGAGACCAGCCAGCAGGTGTGCTGTCAGAAGTTTGAGAAAATCTCAGAGTCCGCAAAGCAAGGTACTTTATCCACTTTGTTTATATATATATATTTTTTTTTTGACAGTCCTGGCTAAATTATTGCATGAGAAATTGCTCTTTGCTAAGAAGCTATTTTTGTTTCTTTTTGACAATTTTAATTTTAAAACCGTCACAGTAAGGTACTTAATTGTTACCCAGAAATGATTTGATATTGAGACAAAAACCGCTGCATTGGACTTTTTTAGCAGTATTAATAATTCAAGGCATTTCATACTTTTCCAAAAAGTATCCCTCCCTGTTGAAAATTAAATCAGACTCCCAAGTTTTGCATGTAAGAGAAGTTCAACCAGATTA
Organism: Oncorhynchus mykiss; assembly: GCF_057628025.1. NCBI lineage: Eukaryota > Metazoa > Chordata > Actinopteri > Salmoniformes > Salmonidae > Oncorhynchus > Oncorhynchus mykiss. The sequence continues at coordinate 41,791,713 of NC_143040.1, forward strand.
GTGATGTAGAGGGGTAAATCTGATAATGTTCTGCAATTCCGGAATAGAGCTTATAGACTTCAAGACGAGACGAGTAGCAGCCTTCAGAAAGAACTTGGTGGAACTTGCCGAACTGGAACTCAAACATGCTAAGGTCATTTTTTATTATACATGGTTGTCTATTAGCGATTCTATCAAGTCTGTATCACAACCGGCCGTGATTGGGAGTCCCATAGGGTGGAGCACAATTGGCCCAGTGTCTTCCGGGTTTGGCCGGTGTAGGCCGTCATTTTAAATAAGAATTTGTTTTTAACTGACTTAGTTACATTTTTTTTTAAATAAAATAATTAAGACTTCCAAAACTTATTTTTCCCCAGGTTTAGGCTAATCCTCTTTCTCGCTACTTCTCCACAGGGTAATTTACAATTATTGCAAAGCTGTGTCGGGGTCCTCAAAGGAGACACTTAGGTCTTTACTGAAGGTTCACTGTACAGAGCTTTCCCCGCTTTGGTCTGGTCTTCACTGAGAAGATGGAAGAGAGAGCATATCTGGGGTCCGTTTGTTTTCAGGATGTCTGTTCGTAGTCATCACCAGAGACACCAGAGATCAGAGACACCGAACTCCACCCACAACCCCCCTAAAACGTGAGGAAGCCGTGGTGGAATACCTGCAATATCCACACAGCACAAGAACCTATAACTTTGTTAAATCACGTCAACTTTTTTATTATTAACAGCAATCATAATTTTCCATGGGAATCTTCTCCCAATCTTCTCCCAATCTAGATTGATGATTTGTTATTATTTTGTTTAGTGTAATCTTTGAGGCCAATAGTTTCAGTAAAACTTTTTTCTGTGATGCTGCTCAGTTACTTTGTTCAAGATGAGCTCATTCTTACTATTATTGAAGTGTATTGTCACTAAAAGCCTTGTACATGTTGTATTAGTTCTCACTGTACTGCTAATGATTGTTTAAATTTTTACTAATACTTTTGTTTTTCAGTAACTTCATACAAGTTATGTTCTTTTTTTTCATTACAGACAAGTAATGCTTCAGTATGTTTGCCTTAATGTAGAGTAAGCCTATCAAGTATTGTAAAAAAAAAAAAAAATTATACGTTTTTTGTTTTTCCCCAGTTTTTTTTTTTTAAGTGCACTGTATATGAATGTTTTTTTCCTTCTGTGACCAAAGCTTCCATTTATTTAGATGGAGAAATGCTGAAACAAATGGTTGTACTGATAATGATGATTAAAATGATTATGAAAATATTAATAATAAATGATACTGTTTACCTTAGAACCGTCCTGAACATATTTCATGAAATGTTTTGACTAGGCTATTTGTTGTCCATCTATCTAGTTGTCAACATTTTTAATTTTGTATATTTTATGACTCCGAGAAACATGGAAGAAAAGCCAGGGGAAGCCAATGGAAAAGTACCTTCAATATCATATTAAACTCCATTTCGACTGTTCATATTAAGGTTGAATAAAAATATGATTGACACTTTTTAAACTGCTTGTACAAGGTTGTTTCTTTCATCTTGAAAGTGTGGATTATGTTGTGTAGATCAGTGTGGGGGGAATCTCCATTTCATAAATGGAAGGGGGTGAATACTTACACAAGGTTCTGTATTTGAGCAATTCCCTTTTCTAAAATCTACAGTTGCCTGCTAGTTTTGAACGCCTGGGACTTTTACTTTGAAAAGCGCAAATCGGAAGTAATGTGAAATATCAGGAAGTAAGCTACAAGGTCCTGGCGACGAAGCTTTATAAAGTTTACACCTTTGTTTACCTTTACTTCGACCGTTCTCGTAACTTCATTTGCTAGCTAGAATTCATAAAATACAAAATGAACAGACAAGTAGAGTATGATTCATATGAGATAGAGGAGCCAAGTGATGAAGAAAGAGCTGAGGACAGGTAATTGTGGTTGCATGGTTTGACGTTAGGTAGCGTTTGGCTAGCTAGCACACTAAGAACGCAAGCGGGTCGTCCAATGCAAGCATGGTTGCTGGTGATGCTATCTACTTAACGTTAGTAGCCGAACAGTAACATGCAAACCGATTTCAATGTTAAATGTTTGGGTACAGTATTGTTTCCATATTCTATAGCTTGATTCGCTTGAAGGCCCATAACGTTCAATATTAACGTTACTTGGGCACTGTGAAGTAGGGGTTGGATCTGTGAAGCAGGGTTGGGGTCAATTCCATTTCAACAATTGACTGGATTTAAATGTAATTGAACCCAGTCCTTTTATAAAGAAGTATTTTATTATTAGGGCGCAAAATTGTGAGTGTTGTTCAAACAGGATCTGACCAATGACTGTTCAATATGAAAACTGTATGACATCAAGACCCTCCTAATTTGTTGCTGTATTTCTAGCTCTGAGGATGAACTGGATGTGCTCTTGAACGGGACCCCGGATCAGAAGAGGAAGCTCATCCGAGAATACTTGACTGGGGAGAGTGAGTCCTCCAGTGGGGATGAGTTTGAGAAAGAGATGGAGGCAGAGCTCAGCACCACCATCAAGACTATGGAGTGCAAATGGGCGCCACCTACAGCACCAGCAGGTGGGAGTTTTCTTCTAGCATCAATTGTTTTTTTGTGTCTTTTTGGCTGGCAGCGGCAGCAATGTACACTGTTGTTCTGTTGTGAATAGAGAGAACACTTCAGCTGCAATTACTGGTCTGGGGGCATCTAAAGCTAATTTCCTGCATTTCTACACAATCTATGACCCTTTGGGGGTCACTTGTATTGTACATAAGAATAGAATATGTTTCTAAATACTTCTACATGAATGTGGATGCCACCAAGATTATGGATAATCCTGAATGAATCGTGAATAACGATGAGTGAGAAAGTTATAGACGCACAAATATCATGAGCATAGTGTTATATACAGACAGTGCACCATGACAGATCTATAACGTTACATTGCTAAGCTGACTATGATTGGGGTGGAAATAATATCTAACATTAGCCAACTTTTGGCAGCCATAACGGTACATCAACTGGTAAAAACGAGCCAAGTTAATGTACTTCCGTTGAAACGGGAAGAAACAAAGGTTACAGAACATTTCCATAAACACAACATCTGTTAGATACTGCTACCTGACAGATTGCTAGAGCTGAACTGGCTGTTAGTTCATTCACTTCAGACACGTCAGTCGATTCGAGATGGAACATTAGCTAATGTTACGTGTCAGTTACAGTACTAGCTCAGCACTGGGAATAAATAACTATTTTTCTGTTAAGTCAAAGAGCAGTTACCTTTCCAGCTCATTCAGTCAAATAAAGAGTAGCCAGTTTCTGCTCAGCTTGCTTTTACAATTCGGGGGGGGGGGGGGAAGCACAACACAACACACACAGACAATAGCTGCCTCTGTTCGCGCACACTGTGGTGTCCATGCATTCCTAAATCAAACCGGCTGAAACCACCAAACAACCTACCCTACCGCGCTGAGGCCCCCTCATGGTCCTAAAGCACAGCACACCAATGCCTGTTTTTGTATCACAATGCAATGATAAAACTGGGAGGGACAAAAATTATATTTCAGAATGTGGGGGGGTCATGTCCCCCCTGTTCCCAGTGAAAGTTGCGCCCCTGTCTATCAATAATATTGTACTGCTAGGGCCTCCCGTGTGGCGCAGTGGTTAAGGGCGCCACCAGAGACTCTGGGTTCGCGCCCAGGCTCTGTCGTAACCGGCCGCGACCGGGAGGTACAATTGGCCTAGCGTCGTCCAGGTTAGGGAGGGTTTGGCCGCTAGGGAAATCCTTGTCTCATCGCGCACCAGCGACTCCTGTGGCGGGCCGGGCGCAGTGCGCCAGGTGCACGGTGTTTCCTCCGACACATTGGATGTGTTAAGAAGCAGTGCGGCTTGGTTGGGTTGTGTATCGGAGGACGCATGACTTTCAACCTTCGTCTCTCCCGAGCCCGTATGGGAGTTGTAGCGATGAGACAAGATAGTAGCTACTAAACAATTGGATACCACGAAATTGGGGAGAAAAAGGGGTAAAACTCACAAAAAATAAATAATTAATAATAATAATATTGTACTGCTGTACTCGTTAATAACAGTGTCCATTTGTCCATCCCAGGAGAGGCTTTGGGTACCAATGACAATGCTGCAACACCTGGGTTACCACAGCCAGAGCTTTATGACAATGTTTATTTTGACTCTGATTCCGACGAGGAGGAAACTGCTCCAAGTAAGTGTGTAGCTAGAATTAATCTGTAAACCAAACATTGACTCTGAGGGCACAGATTAAGCCCTAACCTTGGACTTAAAAGGACAGAGTCCTATTGTTGTACAGATGATGCGATACGATTGTTTGATCCTCTTCTGCAGGCAGTTCCTCGGGTCAGAGACGCAGGAAACAGCGATCCATCCCCACAAACGATGAACTACTGTACGACCCGGATGAGGATGACCGGGATCAGGCATGGGTGGACGCCAAGAGGAGGAGGTAAGCAATGCATCCATCATACAAAATGTTACAAAAGTGTTTTTGTGTGTAATAACAGGGTGAAGTTTGAAAGAATATCCAAATATTTAAGGTCGGTTTCTCGGACCCAGATTAGTAAATAAAGCATGCTCAGTGGAGAATTTCCATTGATAGTGCTTTTTAGTCCACGAGTAGGGTTGGTTGTAGTCACATACAGTGCCTTCAGGAGGTATTCAGAACCCTTGAGTTTTTCTAAATTTTGTTACGTTACAGCCTTATTCTAAAATGGAATAAATAAATCTACAGACAATACTCCATAATGACAAAAACGAAAACAGGTTCATAGAAATTTTAGCAGATTTATTCAAACCAAAAATAGAATTACCTTATTAACATAAGTATTCCGACCCTTTGCTATGAGACTCGAAATTGAACTGTTTCCATTGATCTTACTTGATGTTTCTACAACTTGACTGGAGTCCACCTGTGGAAAATTCTATTGATTGGACATGATTTGGAAAGGCCCACATATGTTTATATAAGGTCCCACAGTTGACAGTGCATGTCAGAGCAAAAGCCAAGCCATGAAATCGAAGGAATTGTCCGTAGAGCTCCGAGACAGGATTGTGTCGAGGCACAGATCTGGGGAAGGGTACCAAAACATTTTGGCAGCGTTGAAGGTCCCCAAGAACAGTGTCCTCCATTGTTCTTGAATGGAAGAAGTTTGGAACCATCAAAACTCTTCCTAGAGCTGGGCAAACTGAGCAATCGGGGGAGAAGGACCTTGGTCAGGGAGGTGAGCAAGAACCTGATGGTCACTCTGACATTGCCGCTTTCCATGTTGTCTGTAGCTTGTGAGTTGTGGAAACACTTTGTTGCTTTAATGGATTTTGTCTTGTTGCTTTTTGTTCTATCTGTATGCTATGTCTTGCTTGTCCTATGTTGCTCTGTCTGTATGCTATGTCTTGCTTGTCCTATGTTGCTCTGTCTGTATGCTATGTCTTGCTTGTCCTATGTTGCTCTGTCTGTATGCTATGTCTTGCTTGTCCTATGTTGCTCTGTCTGTATGCTATGTCTTGCTTGTCCTATGTTGCTCTGTCTGTATGCTATGTCTTGCTTGTCCTATGTTGCTCTGTCTGTATGCTATGTCTTGCTTGTCCTATTTTGCTCTGTCTGTATGCTATGTCTTGTTTGTCCTATGTTGCTCTGTCTGTATGCTATGTCTTGCTTGTCCTATGTTGCTCTGTCTGTATGCTGTCTTGTTTGTCCTATGTTGCTCTGTCTGTATGCTATGTCTTGCTTGTCCTATGTTGCTCTGTCTGTATGCTATGTCTTGCTTGTCCTATGTTGCTCTGTCTGTATGCTATGTCTTGCTTGTCCTATGTTGCTCTGTCTGTATGCTATGTCTTGTTTGTCCTATGTTGCTCTGTCTGTATGCTATGTCTTGCTTGTCCTATGTTGCTCTGTCTGTATGCTATGTCTTGCTTGTCCAATGTTGCTCTGTCTGTATGCTATGTCTTGCTTGTCCTATGTTGCTCTGTCTGTATGCTATGTCTTGCTTGTCCTATGTTGCTCTGTCTGTATGCTATGTCTTGCTTGTCCTATGTTGCTCTGTCTGTATGCTATGTCTTGCTTGTCCTATGTTGCTCTGTGTGTGCTCACTGCTCATTTATTGTCTGTATTGTAATTGTTTTTAATAACCTGCCCAAGGACTGCGGTTGAAAATGAGCCGGCTGGCTAAAACCGGCACTTTTACTCAAACGTTGATTAATGTGCACTGTCCCTGTAAAAATAAACTCAAACAGAGCTCTAGAGTTCCTCTGTTGAGATGGGAGAACCTTCCAGAAGGACAACCATCTCTGCAGCACTCCACCAATCAAGCCTTTATGGTAGAGTGGTCAGACGGAAGTCACTCCTCAGTAAAAGGCACATGACAGCCCTCTTGGAGTTTGCCAAAAGGCACCTAAAGACTCTCAGACCATGAGAAACAATATTCTCTTGTCTGATGAAACCAAGATTGAACTCTTTGGCCTGAATGCCAAGCGTCACGTCTGGAGGAAACCTGGCACCATCCCTACGGTGAAGCATGGGGGTGGCAGCATGCTGTGGGGATGTTTTTCAGCGGCAGGGACTGGGAGACTAGTCAGGATCGAGGCAAAGATGAACGGAGCAAAGTACAGAGAGATCCTGATGAAAACCTGCTCCAGAGTGCTCAGGACCTCCGACTGAGGCAACGGTTCACCTTCCAACAGGACAACGACCCTAGCCACACAGCCAAAACAACGCAGGAGGGGCTTCGGGACAAGTCTCTGAATGTCCTTGAGTGGCCCAGCCAGAGCCTGGACTTGAACCTCATCGAACATCCCTGGAGGGACCTGAAAATAGCTGTGTAGAAATGCTCCCCATCCAACCTGACAGAGCTTGGGACAGAGCTTGGGAGGATCTTCAGAGAAGAATGGGAGAAACTTCCGAAATACACTATCCAAGAAGACTCAAAGCTATAATCGCTGCCAAAGGTGCTTCAACAAAGTACTGCGTAAAGGGTCTAAATACTTATGTAAATGTGCATTTCATTTAATTTTTTTATACATTTGCAAAAATGTATACAACACTGTTTTTGCTTTGTCATTATGGGGTATTGTGTGTAGATTGGTGGGGAAAAAAACAGTTTAAATCATTTTAGAATATCTAACCTAACAAAATGTGGAAAAAGTCAAGGGGTCTGAATACTGAATGCACGGTGTGTCAATTATATTCCCCTATTGCCTATTTGATCAGGTACAACGAAAAGAGAAGATTGCAATCTTCACGAAACAGAAGAGGGCAGTCCCAGGGGCTTCCAAGCAGCGATGCTGTCCTTAACTGCCCAGCATGCATGACCACGCTGTGCCTCGACTGTCAAAGGTAGGAAATAAAGAGTTCATTTGGCTGTGAATATCATCTTGAACTGAAGTCACAGCATTTTACACAGCCAAACATTACACCCACTACAATTGTGAAGGTTGAGCAATTCTGGAAAGGATTTGTCTCAATTGACCTCTTGTTTGTTTTTGTCTACAGGCATGACAAATACAGGACCCAATACAGAGCCATGTTTGTCATGAATTGTACAGTAAACAAAGAGGAGATTTTACGGTACAAAACGCTCAATGAGAAAAATCTGAGGAGCAGAAAGAGGAGGAAAGGGCGTCAACCAGAGCCAACAGCGTCAACCACAATGGAAGCCACAGATTCAGGAGCAGTGTTGGGGATGGGCGGAGAGGAGATCTACCATCCTGTTCAGTGTACGGAGTGCTCCACTGAGGTGGCAGTGCTCGATAAGGACGAGGTCTACCACTTTTTTAACATCCTCGCCAGCCACTGCTGAAGATACACTGTTGCGATATCCCTGATAAGACTTTTGGTGTCTGAATGTACATCATTTTATGGTATTAGACAGGGGTGTAAAGATCATGTAAAGATTTGATGTACAAGCATTGGCCTCCAACATTTTATTAAGTTTACCCCTATGGTATTTATTCTGTTTTTTTTTATAGGTACAACCAAAGATTTGTATATCTTCACACTGTACTGTCTTTGGTTAGGGTATGGACGTCCCAAGGATTCCGGATCGCAATAACCGTTTGTAAATCTGATTAGAGTCGGGACAGGAAGTGGAAACCGCCCTTTGCGCGTCGCTTTTTCATGTGATTTGAGATAGGTTGAGAAAGAAAGCCGTTAAACATCACTGGGGGGATTAATCTGCACCGGTTGACGGTTGATTGCATTCGTTTTGGAACCAGGCTGCCTCCTGGATGTGAGCTAGGTGCCCTGTTCGAAGCCCACGGATATTTGGCTCAAAACAAAAGGGACGTAATTGGCATGTTGAGGATAGAGTCGATTCTGTGATTTCACATGCAAAAGTGATTGCTTTTATCTACCAAGAAATAATCGGCAATCACAAAAAATACAGAATAAATACAACTTCAAGTTATGGCGTTTTGAAGTTATCTGGAAGAAAATATCCTGGTTGTGTTACCAGTATATTCTCGTAACGGCTTTATACATGTTGAAGCCTTGGGTGAGAACCATCTTCAGTATCCTTTTTGGTTCCAGAATAGTTTGAAAATAACTAGGCTACTAGATATTTTAGCCGGATAGATAACTAACTACTACCCCTTGCCTTGTAATTTCGAATTGTTAGCAAGTAGCCTATTTGTTGGTTAACATTTTATTGCTGAACAGTAGACTATGAAACGATAACAGTAGGCTATAGCTACTAGCTTAGGTGGTCACAGTGTAGCCTACTGTTGGTGCATTCAAGACAACTCGGTAATATCTGACATAAAAACTCGTAGAAAGATGAGGCCAGGGTTTTCCACTTGGTCAAATCCCGACATCAGTGATCAGGTTGTAAAGGGGAGCTCTAGAAAGATGCCAGAGTTTCCAAGTTGGATGACCTTTCCAAACGTTTTTTTTTCTTCAGTCGTGGCTCGTTTTTTCAGAGTTCCCAGTTGTTTTGAATGCGGCATCTGTCGCACCTGCAGGCCTAAACGTGTGCATGCGCAACTATTGAGAATTGTAGAACTCCGATCTCATGGATTTCAAATATTATTTTAATCAGCTTTATCTGGCATAAAAAGTGCATGTGTAGACCTCATGTAGCCTGCAGTCATTGGTGTAGACTGATTTGATATGTTAGGCTACTCAAGTAAGTTGGAAACTGCTCAAAAAGAGGTGAGGAAGATATGACTATCAAAATAGGCTACTGTTGATCACAACACTGAACAATTATGACTGAAGAATGATTTTATCCCTTTCATAGGCCTGATAAGCAGTGTTGTCTTTTTTTTATTTTTTTTTAGCAGTGGTGTGTATTCATGGATGCCAAGGGAAGCCAGGCTCCCTCCAAAAATGTACCAATAAAAATTCAAAACATAAATAGTTTAATCTTTCATGTGTTTCATAATTTTCCTTTAATTCCCGAGGCTGAATGTATCTCACAGGAGAAAACATCAGCGCGTGCGAAACAGCGCCCCTCTGTATCTGTAGGCCATCTATCTGATGCTGTCTGACATTGTTGCCAGTGAGCATCTGGCCTCCCTTGATTAAAAAAAAAAAAAAGTATAACAAATTTGCCAACCAGCATTGAGGTGAACTGAGCGAGCTCAACTGAATGGTCCTGGCGCACCAAAAAAAGGGAAGCCACCTTGGATTTTGGCGTCACTCCTATCAAATCCCCTTGAGAGGATATGTCATTGACAAACTCTTGTTGTGTTGTCCTCCGGTGGCTAGCTAGCCAGCTAGGTAAATTAGCCATGGATGGAGATAAGGATTTAGAATTGTGGTTTCACTTAATCATGCGTACTGGCCAATGATTATAAACGGCTATTCTGATCCAACCATTCATTCATACATTGTTGTGCACCTGGCCTGAGAGGGTGGAAGTTCAATATGTAGCTAGATGTAAAAGGCTAATGTTAACTAGCTAACAGGTGCCAGAGAGACTATAGTAGATGGTTGCTGTCAAAAAGTGAGTGAGTTGTTCCTGTGTCCTGTGTTTGGGCTGTTTATTACATCCTGTCCGGATGTTCTCGACATTTAGTGTGTGCTTATGTAACTTGATAGTGCAGCTGTTTCTTTGAAGTAAAGCACATGTTTGAAAGAAAAAGTAATGACTTGGTGATTGATGTGTAGTGACCTTGTTGAACTTAAAGAAAATGTGTTTGAACATTTGAAACAGTTGGGAATTGTTGTAGTGAATTTACGGCACTGCTCTGTAGTGAGTGATCTTGTGACCCCTTGTAGAATGAACAGGAAAAAGTCATTTCCCGGTAGGTCTGCCTGAGTTATAAGTAAGTCTTAGACTTGTCCTGTGAACACTATGACAGAGAAGAAGCCTGAAGAGAGATAAACCACAGAAAACAGGTGTATTGTGTCCTTCATGTCTGGGCCGCAATAACAAAACTATTGATGACATTCTTTGTGATGCACCTGATTGTTTTAATGGTGTGATTGATATGAGTGAAGGCAATATGAATCTCTTCAGTAGCGTATAGTCCAGACTCCAGTGACAGTTTTAGGTTGTTCTGAATTCAATAGCGCATATGCCACCAAATCTGTTAGTTCGTATGTATTTTCAAATGCTTGCACTACTCTGTGCCTGTCTTTAGCTCCAGGTGGCAAGATTGGTTTAAAGTGTTTGATATGATTAAACGAGTGCAACAATTTTTCCACCATCGTGAACATTTACGAAGATGGTCCCTTCTGTCATCAAGACAAAACTTGAGTTTAAAGGCAAGAAGGTTGAGCTATCATCAACAATAGAACATACGAAGCCTAGGAGACCATGGAGAGCCTGCATGGAAGAGACGATGTCTGATGTCCTCACCGCTTGAAGACAGGGATTTGGAGACTGATGGGGTTGGTGTCAGGTTACGATCGGCCCCCGAAAAGGAGGAAAATGCTCATTATACTTTAAAAGCCATTTTTTTTCCCCCAACAAAATTAACATGTCATGTGTAATAATAACATGTATGGTCTATATAAAGGTTTAGTAATACACATTAGTGTCATAGTTTATTATTTGATATTGCATAGTAAACTTTAATCATTGTAATATGGATGTTTAAATGTCTGTACTAAAGGTTTTGAAGAAAATGTTATTTACCTTCAATGAATTAGTCTTTCCCGTTGGGTGGGTGTGTGTGGGGCCTGGTTGCATGGGGTGATGTCAAGCTGTGGGTGTTACTGTAACGCTCAATGTGTGAATGGGTGTGGAGTCAGGCGCAGAGAGCAAAGGATGTGGGAAAAAAACACGCTTTAATGTCCAAAATCAAAAAGAACAAAATAGTTATACCCAGCGAGAAAACCCAACAAAACACTAACACCTCTCACAAATACAGAAGAACAAGCCCGCACAAACAGAAGCGGGCTAAACGAACTTAAATAACACCACCCTAACAACCAAACAATGAACAGGTCAAAACAATTAGACAAAACCAAACGAACACGGAACAAAGGATCAGTGGCAGCTAGTAGACCGGCGACGACGACCGCCGAGCACCACCCAAACAAGAAGGGGAGCCACCTTCGGTAATATTCGTGACAGTTACAAGTAGACGAGGGCCGAGCTCAAGGCATTATTTTCGAAGAAAAATACATTTAGAAAAAGAACAGTCGTTCCTACAAAAAATGATTATACAAACATTTATAGGGTATTAAAGTGTAGTATTGTGTAATAATAATATATGATTTATATAAAGGTTTAGATAAAAAACTGTGATATAGTTAAATATTGCATAGTAACTTTTAATAAACTTTAATCATTGTAATATGTATGTTTAAATGTCTGTACTAAAGTTTTAGAAGAAAATGAAAAGGTTTGAAGGAAAATTGCATTTACATTTCAATGACATAAATCTCTCTCTCCATCTTTCCTCTTGCATGTTAGTGTGTGGGGCTTGGTTGCAGGCGTGGTGTCAGGTTACAAGCTATGGGTTTACATTTTTTTAAGTACATTTAACCTTTATTTAACTAGGCAAGTCAGTTAAGAACAAATTCTTATTTACAATGTCGGCCTACACCGGCCAAACCCAGATGATGCGGGGCCAATAGTGAACCGCCCTATGGAACTCAAATCACGGCCAGTTGTGATACAGCCTGGATTCAAACCAGGGTATCTGTAGTTTTAAAGAAAATGTAACTTACCTTTAATGAAATCTCTGTCTCTGTCTGTCTCCCCGATCTGCTTCTCTCTCTCTCTTTCTCTACACAAGAGCCATTGGGTTATTGGGATGTGTGCGTGTTTGGGTGTGGAAAGACTTTCATGCACCTCGTTTATCCAGATTTAATGGTCAATAGGTTGCTAATCTAGGGGGTCCCTTGTACACAAGTGTATCCCCAGGTGTCTTTGAAACAACTGCTTTACAACTGTATCACCTTTACCCTTTTAAAAATAGTTCCCAGAGGGGCGTCCGGGGGCATCCAGGCATGTCCGGGGGCATGCCAGTGGATGTCCGGGGGGATGCCAGTGGATGTCCGGGGGGATGCCCGTGGATGTCCGGGGGCATGCCAGTGGATGTCCGGGGGGATGCCAGTGGATGTCCGGGGGGATGCCAGTGGATGTCCGGGGGGATGCCCGTGGATGTCCGGGGGCATGCCAGTGGATGTCCGGGGGGATGCCAGTGGATGTCCGGGGGGATGCCAGTGGATGTCCGGGGGGATGCCAGTGGATGTCCGGGGGGATGCCAGTGGATGTCCGGGGGCATGCCAGTGGATGTCCGGGGGGATGCCAGTGGATGTCCGGGGGGATGCCAGTGGATGTCCGGGGGGATGCCCGTGGATGTCCGGGGGCATGCCAGTGGATGTCCGGGGGGATGCCAGTGGATGTCCGGGGGGATGCCAGTGGATGTCCGGGGGGATGCCAGTGGATGTCCGGGGGCATGCCAGTGGATGTCCGGGGGGATGCCAGTGGATGTCCGGGGGGATGCCCGTGGATGTCCGGGGGGATGCCAGTGGATGTCCGGGGGCATGCCAGTGGATGTCCGGGGGGATGCCAGTGGATGTCCGGGGGGATGCCAGTGGATGTCCGGGGGGATGCCAGTGGATGTCCGGGGGCATGCCAGTGGATGTCCGGGGGGATGCCAGTGGATGTCCGGGGGGATGCCCGTGGATGTCCGGGGGGATGCCAGTGGATGTCCGGGGGCATGCCAGTGGATGTCCGGGGGGATGCCAGTGGATGTCCGGGGGGATGCCAGTGGATGTCCGGGGGCATGCCAGTGGATGTCCGGGGGGATGCCAGTGGATGTCCGGGGGGATGCCAGTGGATGTCTCAGTCAATCAAAAAAATAATAACTCCAGACGTCTAGCTCCCTTCTCTTTGAAAAGGTCATTATACTCTTTAAGATGGGCCCTTTACTCGACTTCTTAAACAGATCATTTTGCTCCCTTAATAACCTTTTAAAGCATTGGGCTTAATCAGGGGCATGCAGAGTGTTTCTTGGTAGTCTTCAGCATGCAAGCCTCCGCCTTTTTCCTCCAAACATAACAATGGTCATTATGGCCAAACAGTTCTATTTTTGTTTCCTCAGACCAGAGGACATTTCTCCAAATAGTATAATCTTTGTCCCCATGTGCAGTTGCAAACCGTAGTCTGGCCTTTTTATGGTGGTTTTGGAGCAGTGGCTTCTTCCTTGCTGAATGGCCTTTCATGTAATGTCGATATAGGACTCGTTTTACTGTGGATATAGATACTTTTGTACCTGTTTCCTCCAGCATCTTCACAAGGTCGTCTGCTGTTGTTCTGGGATTGATTTGCACTTTTTGCACCAAAGTACGTTCATCTCTAGGAGACAGAAGGCATCTCCTTCCTGAGCGGTATGATGGCTGTGTGGTCCCATGGTGTTAATACTTGAGTACTATTGTTTGTATAGATGAGCGTGGTACCTGCAGGCCTTTGGAAATTGCTCCCAAGGATGAACCAGACTTGTGGAGGTCTACAATTTTTTTCTGAGGTTTAGGCTGATTTCTTTTGATTTTCCCATGATGTCAAGCAAAGAGGCAATGAGTTTGAAGGTAGGCCTTGAAATACATACACAGGTACACTTCCAATTGACATAAATTATGTCAATTAGCCTATCAGAAGCTTCTAAAGCCATGACATAATTTTCTGGAATTTTCCAAGCTGTTAAAAAGGCACAGTCAACTTAGTGTATGTAAACTTTTGCCCCACTGGAATTGTGATACAGTGAAATAATCTGTCTGTAAACAATTGTTGGAAAAATTACTTGTGTCATACACAAAGTAGATGTCCTAACCGACTTTCCAAAACTATAGTTTGTTAACAACACATTTGTGGAGTGGTTGAAAAACGAGTTTTAATGACTCCAACCTAAGTGTATGTAAACTTCTGACTTCAACTGTATACACCACACATGGATTGGACTTAAAAAAGAAGACACCATTAACATGTCAGATATAGTTTAAATGTATTCATTTTTGAGTTTGCATCCCAATATGACACTTTAAATACATCACAGAAGACTGAAATATAACAAAACGCCTATTGTGTTTATTGAGCTGTACACTGAGATGCTCAGCTGGTCAATATTCCCCTCCAGTGATTCCCCAACACCTTGTCAACATGTGCCCCAAAAAATGGATCAGATTTTCCTTTTAGTCTCATCTGACCAGAGTACCTTCTTCCATATGTTTGGGTAGTCTCCCACATGCCTTTTGGCGAACACCAAACATGTTTGCTTATTCGTTTCTTTAAGCAATTGCTTTTTTTCTGGCCGTAAAGCCCAGCCCTGTGGAGTGGCCTTAGACCACTGCACCACCCGGGAGGCCACTTCTTCCATTTTTTAATAATGGATTTAATGGTACTCCGTGAGATGTTCAAAGTTTCAGATATTTTTTTATAACCCAACCCTTATCTGTACTTCTCCACAATTTTGGCCCTGACCTGTTTGGAGAGCTCCTTGGTCATCATGGTGCCGCTTGCTTAGTCGTGTTCCAGACTCTGGGGCCTTACAGAACAGGTGTGTATATATATATACTGAGATCATGTGACAGAACATGTGACACTTAGATTGCACACAGGTGGACTTTATTTAACTAATTATGTGACTTCTGATGATAATTGGTTGCACCGGATCTTATTTAGGGGCTTCATAGCAACGGAGTTGAATACATATGCACGCACCACTTTTCACCAAGTATTATTATTATTTTATTTTTTCATTTCACTTCATCAATTTGGACTATTTTGTGTATGTCCATTACATGAAATCCAAATAAAAATCTATTTAAATTACAGGTTGCAATGCAACTAAATAGGAAAAACGCCAAGGGGGATGAATACTTTTGGAAGGCACCGTAAATTGAGAAAGTTTAGCACTGTTGCTACTTTCCCTAGGAGTGGTCGTCCTGCAAAGATGACTGCAAGAGCACAGCGCAGAATGCTCAATGAGGTTAAGAAGAATCCTAGAGTGTCAGCTACAGACGTACAGAAATCTCTTGAAGATGCTAACATCTTTGTTGACGAGTCTACTATATGTAAAACACTACACAAAATTGGTGTTCATGGGAGGACACCATGGAAGAAGCCACTGCTGTCCAACATTGCTGCAAGTCTGAAGTTTGCAAAAGAGCATGTGGATGTTCCACAGCGCTACTGGAAAAATATTCTGTGACAGATGAAACTAAAGTTGTGTTGTTTGGAAGGAACACACAACACTATGTGGAGAAAAAAAGACACAACACACCAACACTATGTGGAGGTAGCGTCATGGTTTGGGGCGGCTTTGCTGCCTCAGGGCCTGGACAGCTTGCTATCATCGACGCAAAAATGAATTCCCAAGTTTATCAAGACATTTTGCAGGATAATGTATCTGTCCACCAATTGAAGCTCAACAGAAGTTAGGTGATGCATCAGGAAAACAACCCATTATTTTGATGTAAATCAAGAGAATGGCTTGAACAGAAGAAAATACTCCTTCTGGAGTGGCCCAGTCAGTCCTGACCTCAACCCGATTGAGATGCTGTGGCATGACCTCGAGAGCAGTTCACACCAGACATCCCAATGGTCCAAAATTCCTCCTGACCGTCGTGCCAGTCTGATCTGCAACTACAGAAAACGTTTGTTTGAGGTTATTGCTGCCAAAGGAGGGTCAACCTGTTATTAAATTCAAGGGTTCACATACTTTTCCCGACCTGCACTGTGAATGTTTACACAGTGTGATCAATAAAGAGATGACAGAGAGATGAAAACGTATAAATGTTTGTGTATTATTAGTTTAAGCAGACTGTATTTGTCTATTGTTGTGACTTAGATGAAGATCAGATCAAATTTTATGCAGAAATCCAGGTAATTGTAAAGGGTTCACATTATTTACCTTCCCACTGTAATGTGTTACATAACTTTATGTAATAGATTCTCTCTCTCTCTCTCTCTCTCTCTCTCTCTCTCTCTCTCTCTCTCTCTCTCTCTCTCTGAACCAATGACATGACATTGACCCCTGAGTGTTGAACTTTTGCCCACTCTATAGCCACCCTGCTGGTCGGAACATCTTGAATAACAATAAGGGGCACGTGCACTCTTAAATGTGCACTCTGCACAGCCCTCGGAATATGGTTCCTCTCTCATTTTAATCCTAGTTTCATGGCATTTATGGAGTGTTTCCTAGATGCTGTGCTTCGGCAAATGCATTGATTGTTCTTAGGTTTTTAGACTGGGTATCTGTAAAACACTTTGTGACAACTGCTGATGCAAAAATGGGTTTTAAGAAATACCTTTGGTTGATTGACAGATTTGTATTATTATCATACCCAGAAATGTCAACGTCTTGTCGCATCTCGAACCCGGGCCTTAGGGATAAACCCCCAGAAAGATCCCAGAAAGAAGGATCTCGGTCCCATATTTGATGCACCTGTACTGAATTTGCCTTCTGGATGATAGGGGGGAGAACAGGCAGTGGCTTGGGTGGTTGTTGTCCTTGATGATCTTTTTGGCCTTCCTGTGACATCAGGTGCTGTAGGTGTCCTGGAGGGCAGGTAGTTTGCCCGGTGATGTGTTTGGCAGAACGCACCACCCTCTGGAGAGCCCTGTGGTTGAGGTTGGTGCAGTTGCTGTTACAGGCGGTGATACAGCCCAACAGGATGCTCTCAATTGTGCATCTGTAAAAGTTTGTGAGTGTTTTAGGTGCCAAGCCAAATTTCTTCAGTCTTCTGATGTTGAAGAGGCGCTGTTTTGCCTTCTTCACCACACTGTCTGTGTGGGTAGACCATTTCAGTTTGTCAGGGATGTGTACGCCGAGGAACTTAAGGTTTTTCACCTTCTCCATTGCGGTCCCGTCGAAATGGATAGAGGGGTGCTCCCTCTGCTGTTTCCTGAAGTCCACGATCAGATCCTTTGTTTTGTTGATGATGAGTGAGAGGTTATTTTCCAGGCACCACACTCCCAGGGCCTTAACTTCCTCCCTGTAGGCTGTCTCTTCATTGTTGGTAATCAGGCCTACTACTGTTGTGTCGTCTGCAAACTTGATGATTGAGTTGGAGGCGTGCATGACCATGCAGTCACAGGTGAACAGGGAGTACAGGAAGGGGCTGAGCACACATCCTTGTGGGGCCCCAGTGTTGAGGATCAACGAAGTGGAGGTGTTGTTTCCTATCTTCACCACTTAGAGGCGGTCCGTCAGGAGGTCCAGAACCCAGTTGCACAGGGCGGGGTTCAGACCCAGGGCGGGGATCAGACCCAGGGCGGGGTTCAGACCCAGGGTGGGGTTCAGACCCAGGGTGGGGTTCAGACCCAGGGCCTCAAGCTTAATGATGAGCTTGGAGGGTAATATGGTGTTGAATGCTGAGCTATAGTCAATGAACAGCATTCTTACATAGATATTTCTCTTGTCCAGATGGGATAGGGCAGTGCGATGGTGATTGCATTGTCTGTGGAAAGCAAATTGAAAATTGAGACGGAAAGCAAATTGAAATGGGTCTAGGGTGTCCTCTCTCGGAGGACCTGAGCCCTAGGACCATGCCCCAGGACTACCTGACATGATGACTCCTTGCTGTCCCCAGTCCACCTGGCCGTGCTGCTGCTCCAGTTTCAACTGTTCTGCCTTATTATTATTCGACCATGCTGGTCATATTTGAACATCTTGGCCATGTTCTGTTATAATCTCCACCCGGCACAGCCAGAAGAGGACTGGCCACCCCACATATGCTCTCTCTAATTCTCTCTTTCTTTCTCTCTCTCGGAGGACCTGAGCCCTAGGACCATGCTCCAGGACTACCTGACATGATGACTCCTTGCTGTCCCCAGTCCACCTGACCGTGCTGCTGCTCCAGTTTCAACTGTTCTGCCTTATTATTATTCGACCATGCTGGTCATTTATGAACATTTGAACATCTTGGCCACGTTCTGTTATAATCTCCACCCGGCACAGCCAGAAGAGGACTGGCCACCCCACATAGCCTGGTTCCTCTCTAGGTTTCTTCCTAGGTTTGGGCCTTTCTAGGGAGTTTTTCCTAGCCACCGTGCTTCTACACCTGCATTGCTTGCTGTTTGGGGTTTTAGGCTGGGTTTCTGTACAGCACTTTGAGATATCAGCTGATGTACGAAGAGCTATATAAATAAATTTGATTTGATTTGAGGTAAGGTAGAGGTGATATGATCCTTAACTAGCCTCTCAATGCACTTCATGATGACAGACGTGAGTGCTACTGGGCGATAGTCATTTAGTTCAGTTATCTTAGCTTTTTTGGGTACAGGAACAATCCTGGACATCTTGAAGCAAGTGGGGATGGCAGACTGGGATAGGGAGAGATTGAATATGTCCGTAAACACACCAGCCAGCTGGTCTGCACATGCACCAGGTGTTTGATGTATTTGATACCATTCCACTATTTCTACTCCAGATATTACCATGAGCCCATCCTCCCCAATTAAGGGGCCACCAACCTCCTGTGGTGTTGATGGAGTGTGTCCTGTCTGTTTAATGAACAAAATAACCAACTATTGATTTCATTTGGAGCAGCAGAAACCCCCACCGCCCTGCGAGCAACATCTGCTTCTATGGGCACAAGCACTGTTCATGACAAATTGTTCACACCCCTCTTATTGGTGGAGAGAATTTAGCAGGCTTAAAGCTTATTTCCTGCAATTCTAAACATTTTGCCATGGGCTGCAAAGAAAGTTTTGCAGTTTTAAAGCAAATTTTCATCTAATGTGTATTCATGTGATATTTGAATGACAAAAAAATTACAGCAATATCTATGGGCCAAAAAATCCCCAAAAACATATTGCTCAAACATATTCGTTTACCTTTTAGTGCGAGTAATTTACTGTATTTATAGGCTACTTGGGATGTCACTTTTCAACAGGAAAATTTCAAAAATGACTGAAGGACGTTCCAAATGTTTATAAAACTGTATCACGTCCGAGGTGTATTTGGGTATTTGGACAAAGCATTTGGCCAGCGTCGGAGCATGGGCAAAATCCCCTCGGGAGGCAGACTGCTTCGTGAATAGATGGTATAATGTTTAATAACATTTACCTTCTATTTGAATGTGCTAAACTGTAGCCTGCTTGTCCTATTCATTCCATAGGATTAGCCTATAATAGTTATAAGTATTGGTCAGTTTCCTTTCCTTGTTTCTCAGACTCCATCCTGATATCTGTAGCAGGGATGGCGGTGAACACGGGTTACGTACGTGTTCATGCCTCAGCACATCATGGCTATACTACATTACTTTGAGATGGTTCAATGAGACAAGTCGTACCCACGCCTGAGTGTGCCTGTGACTGCTGTCCCCATGGAATTATAATGAATGATCATTCCAATTCTATGGATGTCATGTGGACCTGGAGGACAGACCGAGAGAGAGAGAGAGAGAGGATCGCATTCCATTCCCTGGCACTATTTATTCTGTGCTGGTCAACATGAACAGTGTTCATGGACAGAAGGGGGTGAGGGGAGTACAGAGAGGAGTGCAGTGGCACATCCGATGTTCTAGGACATGAAACCATTGTTGTCTTCTGAGTTGCCTTGCGGGTTTGTTCAGCAAATGTAACGGTTTCGTTTCCTATTGCACAGATATCATTATTATGAACTGTACCTTTTTATAAATCTATTCTCTCCTGCAATTGTGCCCCAGATGGCATATTTTCTCACGTATGTGTATATAAGATTGTATGAGATTGTATACATATCTATAGAGTTTTCGAGTTGATATGTTGGGTAGCGAAAATGTTATATTTGTTTTGCAACTGAGCAGTCTCAGACTGGAAAACCACATTTTGGGAGCACTACTGAAGCGTACTGTGATATTCTCTTTCCTGTAAAATATGTAACAAAAATGACCAAATGTCTGTGTTCTGAGTCCTAAATCTCATAAACTATTTTTTTAATGTTAATGTTTCAGAAGTGTCATTTCGGCGGACACATACTCTAAAATAAATCTGTATTTAGTGTGGGGAATTTTTGCTTAGTCATTTCCTGTGCATCTAGAAAAGTCTGGAGTATGAAATTAGTGAAGTTAGGAGAATGAATACAGTTCATGGCATTCATTCACGATTCCATTGAGCATTTACCTGTGTCTCTGTCATTTGGTTTATCCAAATGATAATTCCTCATAAAGGATTTGCAGGCAATGAGATAACAGTATTTAGTTTCTGTCTTCTATGCCTACAGCATGTTGTGTTGTCCACTCAGCCATCAATCAAAAGGTTGGTGGGAGTGGCTATAATAATGAATAACCAATGACCACATTCAACACTGACACAGGCTCCAAATGAAAATAGCAGCTGGTTACTTTTTAAACTTGGGGGATGAGGATGTTCTCACGTACACACTCTGCACGGTACATGGAGTTTGTACTATAACTCTCAGGTCTAGTGTAAATAGAGTGCTCAGCTCGCCAGTGTTGCAATTAGAATTAAGCTCCCTGTGAGCTAAAGCAGCAGTTCAGCTGTTGGCGAGGGAGGGACAGGGAGGGAGGCTGATGTAAAACAAAACCTGTTCACCCTTCACATTACATCCCTGTCTTGGGTCGTGTAAGGTCATGTTCAGTAGGCAGAAGAAACCCATTTTTTAACACAGTTACTGTTATTCAATGGAACACAGTTTTTGTTGCAAAACGTTTTGCCACGGGGTGTCCTACTGAACACAACCCTGTTCTGTTGCTTCTCAGCAGAATCAATACCTACACGCTTCACTGACACAACTGTTGGCCAGAGCCTTCAAATGTGACTGTAACCTGTAAGGTTGTGCTGGGACTTTCTTAGTCATGCACATTAGGCCAACCTGCACTCAGGGGTAAAAATAACATAGTAAATGTAAATCTGTGAAATGCAAATTAGTATGATATGTTACATATTCATTTGTGGATGTCCATCATCCATTTTGTGTTACAAATTTGCATGATATACAGTGCCTTGCGAAAGTATTCGGCCCCCTTGAACTTTGCAACCTTTTGCCACATTTCAGGCTTCAAACATAAAGATATAAAACTGTATTTTTTTGTGAAGAATCAACAACAAGTGGGACACAATCATGAAGTGGAACGACATTTATTGGATATTTCAAACTTTTTTAACAAATCAAAAACTGAAAAATTGGGCGTGCAAAATTATTCAGCCCCCTTAAGTTAATACTTTGTAGCGCCACCTTTTGCTGCGATTACAGCTGTAAGTCGCTTGGGGTATGTCTCTATCAGTTTTGCACATCGAGAGACTGACATTTTTTCCCATTCCTCCTTGCAAAACAGCTCGAGCTCAGTGAGGTTGGATGGAGAGCATTTGTGAACAGCAGTTTTCAGTTCTTTCCACAGATTCTCGATTGGATTCAGGTCTGGACTTTGACTTGGCCATTCTAACACCTGGATATGTTTATTTTTGAACCATTCCATTGTAGATTTTGCTTTATGTTTTGGATCATTATCTTGTTGGAAGACAAATCTCCGTCCCAGTCTCAGGTCTTTTGCAGACTCCATCAGGTTTTCTTCCAGAATGGTCCTGTGTTTGGCTCCATCCATCTTCCCATCAATTTTAACCATCTTCCCTGTCCCTGCTGAAGAAAAGCAGGCCCAAACCATGATGCTGCCACCACCATGTTTGACAGTGGGGATGGTGTGTTCAGCTGTGTTGCTTTTACGCCAAACATAACGTTTTGCATTGTTGCCAAAAAGTTCAATTTTGGTTTCATCTGACCAGAGCACCTTCTTCCACATGTTTGGTGTGTCTTCCAGGTGGCTTGTGGCAAACTTTAAACAACACTTTTTATGGATATCTTTAAGAAATGGCTTTCTTCTTGCCACTCTTCCATAAAGGCCAGATTTGTGCAATATATAGGATTGTTGTCCTATGGACAGAGTCTCCCACCTCAGCTGTAGATCTCTGCAGTTCATCCAGAGTGATCATGGGCCTCTTGGCTGCATCTCTGATCAGTCTTCTCCTTGTATGAGCTGAAAGTTTAGAGGGACGGCCAGGTCTTGGTAGATTTGCAGTGGTCTGATACTCCTTCCATTTCAATATTATCGCTTGCACAGTGTTCCTTGGGATGTTTAAAGCTTGGGAAATCTTTTTGTATCCAAATCCGGCTTTAAACTTCTTCACAACAGTATCTCAGACCTGCCTGGTGTGTTCCTTGTTCTTCATGATGCTCTCTGCGCTTTTAACGGACCTCTGAGACTATCACAGTGCAGTTGCATTTATACGGAGACTTGATTACACACAGGTGGATTGTATTTATCATCATTAGTCATTTAGGTCAACATTGGATCATTCAGAGAGCCTCACTGAACTTCTGGAGAGAGTTTGCTGCACTGAAAGTAAAGGGGCTGAATAATTTTGCACGCCCAATTTTTCAGTTTTTGATTTGTTAAAAAAGTTTGAAATATCCAATAAATGTCGTTCCACTTCATGATTGTGTCCCACTTGTTGTTGATTCTTCACAAAAAAATACAGTTTTATATCTTTATGTTTGAAGCCTGAAATGTGGCAAAAGGTCGCAAAGTTCAAGGGGGCCGAATACTTTCGCAAGGCACTGTATACATTTTTAGGCAAGTCAGTTAAGAACAAATTCTTATTTACAATGACAGCCTACACCAGCCAAACCCAGACAACTGTGCACTGCCCAATGGGACTCCCAATCACAGCTGGCTG
Source organism: Oncorhynchus mykiss (assembly GCF_057628025.1). Taxonomy (NCBI): domain Eukaryota; kingdom Metazoa; phylum Chordata; class Actinopteri; order Salmoniformes; family Salmonidae; genus Oncorhynchus; species Oncorhynchus mykiss. Next base: position 41,814,784 of record NC_143040.1, read on the forward strand.
TAATACAATCTGGATTTGAACCAGGGTGTCTGTAGTGACACCTCTAGCACTGAGATGCAGTGCTTTAGACCGCTGCGCCACTCGGGAGCCCAACATATGATTCCGGTGAAAGAAATTGCCCCCCTATGGAAATCAAATGCCTGTGTTAAGAGTGTACTGATATAAGTAGGACACGTGACATCCCTGCAGCTTTGAGAAAAAACTCTTGATACCGGAATTGTGCCTGGTCATCACTAGTTACCACAGCCACAAAATCATAAACTCTGCCATTTTCTACAATTTCTCTTCACAGGGATGAATTTTAAACCCGAGCCCTACACATGCCCACAACATTTAGTCCCTACCCTACCCAGACCCGATTGCTTCTGCCAAAATGAAAGCCCAGCCCTGCATGGCGATTTACAGTAAATATATAGCAAAACACTAATACAGTATCCCATTAATGTAGATACCAAGTCCCAAAACTCGCAACATGTAGGGAGACGTGTACTCTCTCCCAATAAGACACCCAAGTCCAAGCCAAATATCATAGTCTTTGTGTTCTTGAAACGTTTTTAAATTGCATGACACGTTCTTCCTTCAGGCGAGTTGAAGAGTAAAGAATTTAGGAAATGAATGCGAGCCCTGGTATTATAGCCAGGAAGGCAGGGCTTCTGAGGGTGGGCTCGGCATCCATTGGCCGGTTGGACGTGATTTCAGTTTTCTTCAAGTGAATATGATTATTCGTTGACTCCCCATAGTATGTTATATCGATTGACTGACTGAAAGGGAACCTTTTCCCTACAAGGGCAACGGGTGAAAAAAAACAATAATCTATTACATAATCTATTTTCATCTATTCATATTTGATTCAATTGACCTGCTCTGTCTTTGGTCTCATATTGATAGTTCAATAGTAATAATTAATAATATGCCTAATAATACATGCATTATTATAATGTATTTTTTCATGGGAATGGGAACAGTCCAATGATTTATATACATCATTGAAACAGTCAGAGTTTGTCTATCACGTTGACATGAGCCAGACTCCAAAATCTGGGCTGTCAGGCTCACTTGGGCCAACGATGTCTCATAGCGATTTTTTGAAGGTCTAGAGTTGGAAAATGTGTGATAGCAGTGCAGGAATGGCACATTTCTGTGTGTTGTCACTCTTTCATCCCTCCATCCAATTCATATTTCCCTATGACAAACAGTGTCCATATACAACAAGTTCTTGCTCCCTTATACCCTTTAATCATGTGCCATTGGAAAGCTTAGATTCCCAGCTATCCATCAGACACATTTACGGGAATGTTCAGGTCAACAGAACTTTGACCTGTCTCCTCTAGGGTACATATCAGAATGACCTGTATGAATGGCTTTAAAAAGGAAACCCTGAAGCTTTTTAAGCTTTGTTTGACACGTGGTTCTAAAAGGTCATGACATTCCCTTTCAAATGACATATAATATAACCAACTTTGAAAGAACCAGCACTATTATAAAAACAATCGCCCGTATTGTGCCATTGACATTATAATGTTGGGAGCTTAGCCATGGGGCAGTTATGATTTGGGATTGTAACTAGAGGCACCAAATTGCACACCTAGCCAGAGCAGGGTTTTATGTGTAGATACATATATGCCCATATATGGTCTCCATATATCCATATGCCCATATATGGTCTCCATATTGGGCAATTTCGCATGGCTAATACAGTATGAAATACATTGTAGTAGAAATGGGTGATATGGACAAAAATGCATATTGCGATAAATTGACCCATTTTATTGCGATAAAGATAAATCAGCAACAAATTACAATAAATGATTTTGGGGGAGGTTGAAAGAGAGCGACCCAGCTCAACGTATTTGACTGTTTTTTGACCCACTGACACCGCCCCTGGTTAGAGGGGAATAAAGCAGTCCAAGAGTTAACACACATAAAAGTTGGAAAGGTAGTGGTTTTTGGGCATGCACACCATCCCACAAGTCCAGGGATATAAATGAGATCAGTTGTTGATGGGCAGAGACAGAGATGTTGCTCTCTGCCACTGCCTGAGGGAGACTGCAAGTATTGGGTGACCTGTATAGTCAAGAGGTTTGGCAGATGTCCGGCAGGTCCGGCAGGTCACGCAGGTCAGAAAGAGTTTGAGAGGCAGGTTTATGGTACTCCCTAGCCTCTCAGGCTCAGGTCGTAGGTGATGGGTGGAGTGTGCAGCTCAGGGTTATGGCCATATTGCGATAAATGTAACTATTTTGCTCGATAGCAAAAAAAAAAAATGTAATGGACAAATACCTTACATTAGCGGCAGGGCTCTAGACACATTTTTTCCAGTGCCAAGTAAAACAACTGAGATGGTAGCGTATGATTCAAAAAGTAAGTTATTTAATCTACTGTATCATATCCAGGAAATGCATGATTGATATTTTGATGTGCAATCTGTCAAAATAGGATCCAGAATTATCAGATGTATTTGTGACTCTTCAGAGAATTTGCAGGCATCTTTATGCATATTGGCCTATAGGCTATTCACCACCTGAGGAAGTGGAAACTCAAAACATTTAGCTAGATTGCTAACTCCAAATATGATATTGATGCTAGATAGCCATGTAGGCTAATTTGTAAATGTATCAGTAAATGTAAGCTAATGTCCTACCCAAACATTCCAGTGATGGGCCTAGGCTACAACTACTCCGGTTGTAAAGTGGTGCCATGAACTCAATATTAAGAGGTAAGAAATACATTATATATAGTTGAAGTCGGAGGTTTACATACACCTTAACCAAATACATTTAAACTCAGCTTTTCACAGTTCCTGACATTTAATCCTAGTAAAAATTCCCTGTCTTAGGTCAGTTAGGATCACCACTTTATTTTAAGAATTTGAAATCTGAATTTCTTTCAGCTTTTGTTTCTTTCATCACATTCCCATTTGGTCAGAAGTTTACATACACTCAATTAGTATTTGGTAGCATTGCCTTTAAATTGTTTAACTTGGGTCTAATGTTTCAGGTAGCCTTCCACAAGCTTCCCACAATAAGTTGGGTAAATTTAGGCCCATTCCTCCTGACAGAGCTGGTGTAACTGAGTCAGGTTTGTAGGCCTCCTTGCTCGTACACGCTTTTAAGTTCTGCCCACAAATGTTCTATAGGATTGAGGTCAGGGCTTTGTGATGGCCACTCCAATACCTTGACTTTGTTGTCTTTATGCCATTTTGCCACAACTTTGGAAGTATGCTTGGGGTCATTGTCCATTTGGAAGACCCATTTGCAACCAAGCTTTAACTTCCTGACTGATGTCTTGGGATGTTGCTTTAATATATCCACGTAATTTTCCGTCCTTATGATGTCATCTATTTTGTGAAGTTCACCAGTCCCTGCTGCAGCAAAGCACCCCCACAACATGATGCTGCAACCCCAGCGCGTACTATTGTTTGTACAGATGAACATGGTACCTTCAGTTATTTGGAAATTGCTCCCAAGGATGAACCAGACTTGTGGAGGTCTACAATTTTTTTTTCTGAGGTCTTGGCTGATTTATTTTGATTTTCCCATGATGACAAGCAAAGAGGCACTGAGTTTGAAGGTAGACCTTGAAATACATACACAGGTACACCTCCAAATGACTCAAATTATGTCAATTAGCCTATCAGAAGCTTCTAAAGCTATGACATAATTTTCTGGAATTTTCCAAGCTGTTTAAAAGCACAGTCAACTTAGTGTATGTAAACTTCTGACCCACTGGAATTGTGATACAGTGAATTATAAGTGAAATAATTTGTCTGTAAACAATTGTTGGAAAAATGACTTGTGTCATGCACAAAGTAGTAGTCCTAACCAACTTGCCAAAACTATAGTTTGTTAACAAGAAATGTGTGAAGTGGTTGAAAAACGTATTTTAATGACTCCAACCTAAGTGTATGTAAACTTCCGACTTCAACTGTACTCACTTAAAGCTGTGACTCTCCTCTCTGTAACTAGAAAGACAGTATTTGCTTTTAAAACTGTATTTTTCCCTCAATAGCATTTTGAGCAATGGTCATGCTTGTGCTCAGAATGCCTCTCTCCCTCCTCCTTGCACACAGTGGGGAGAGGGAGAGAGTGTCAGTAGCCGTTAGCGAAACAGGGACAGGCAGATACTTTCATAGCAGGAATCAGCATAATGCATAGGCTGCTACTGTTGACCAAATAATGAGGAACAAAGGGGACCAAATCACCGGAAATTACCGACATAAGCAAAATGCCTCGGTTAGAGGAAGGCAATGTTGTAGTCAGTCATTTTTGGTTTATCATCCCAGCTCTAAATTGTAGTATGCCCCAAAATATCTTGAAACGTTCATAGTAATGTAGAATACACATTCACATGAGCCAGAGATATACAGGTGTTAAATTATCACCAAATTGTGGTAAGAATGTGCCAAAAAAGCTGTCAGTTTTTCTGATTTCTAAAGATATATGATCAATAATTGCAATATTAATCTTCAAACATGTCAAATGGACAGGTGAATAGTCATGGATGTGAGCCGATTAAAATGATATACAATGTTATCCTAATAGCTGTTTTCATTATGAGGACTATAAACTTGCCCGTAGCCTACATTCCATTACAATGTGAAATTGTCCAACAAGACCCCATTGAGTTGTTTGGTGGCCATATTGGAAAAAGTCTTCTGTGGGGTTAATGCGTGAATTCTGTTATGGCCCTGTATCTACAAATCTTTTTAAAACCCTGTTCTAGCTGTGTGTGTGCAAATTGGTGCCTCTATCACCAAAGTTACAATCCAAAAACATAGCTGCCCCATTACATGGAATTCTATGGCTAAACTTCCAACATTCTAATGTCAAGGCACAACATTTGAGATTTTTAAACAATGTTTGTAGCTGGTGCTTTCAAAGTTGGTTACATTAAATATCATTTGAAAGCTAATTTAATTACCCTTTAGAACCACCTGTCAAACAAAGTTTAAAATGTATCAGGGTGTCCATTTTAAAGCAATTACTACAGATTATTCTGATATGTAGCCTACCCTAGAGGTCAGAATTATGTTGACCTGAACATTCTGAAAATGTGTCTAATGGATAGCTGTGAATCTAAGCTTTCCAATTATATATGATTAAAGGGTATAAGTAAGCAATAACTTGTTGTATACTGATATTGTTTGTCATATAACATTTTATGGATGGAGGGATGAAAGAAGAGTTATACACAGAAAGTTACTATTGCTGCACTGCTATCACACATTTTCCAACTCTAGGGACATAAACATTTAAATAAGTTACCATGAGACATCGTCTACCCGAGTGAGCCCGCCCGTCCGACCCCCCTGGCTCATGAACTATGGTCATGTTAATTTAACTTCTGTAGCACAGCTAGAACAATCAGTCAGATGTTTCACAGGATGTATAAATCTGAAGCATCCTCTTGGCGTTTCTACTCACTACCATATATGGTGATGAGAGGAAGCCCAACATTTGCACTCAACACATTTTCCTGTTCCCAAAACTAGAATCTATTAGGAACAGGACAAAGTTTTGTAGACTTTACCCTTTGCCAAAGTTTTTTTTAAATGCGTTGTTTGAAAGGAGTACAAGGGCGAATTGAGTTATTGCACACACTTCACAGAGTAGGCGTTCCCTAACGGAAATATGCAAATTGCAATTAGAACTCGCCAATAGGATCTCGCTAGCTCGTGCATGGCTCTGCCATCTCTTTGCTTGCTCTGCCGGTTATGATTAATTTGCTCCTCTTGGAAGCTACAGGCTGTGGTCTATCTTGGATTAGTTAGAAAAATCTTTGTCTGCGGAGAGAAAGTGCAGCGATCAAGCGGCTTCGAGGGCTACATGCGCCTGGTGGAATCGTCAATGGCGGCATCACACTTGCACAGAAATAAACATGTATTATTTTAAAAATAAATTGCATAGGCCAATTAGCCCCAAAATACTTATAAATATTTGTATTTTATCATCCCTAACGAAAACGACAAATTAAAAGCGTGAACTATGCAGAAAGTTATTTCAATTAATGAAAGTCCTTGCCTCCGCCCCTCTACAACACATCCAGCACGTTCCGTATTTATATGCAGGTGCCTCTCATTCGCTGCTTCTTTACACTTTGTTGCAGAACAGAACTCTTGTGAAATTGCGTCTCTTAAGAATATATTGTACTCGTTTCTGCAGAGCGAGAAGGGCTGAATTATTTAAACATATGTATCAGTGAGCCTAACGCACTGACACTATCGTGGCAGTTTCAGTAACATAACTTTAGAAGCTTAGTTAAATTCTTCATAAATCGCGAAAATGCCTCTTCTGCAACATGCATTGGACACAGACTTGGAGCGGTTAGCCCTGGACCTGATTGTCCCGTCCCTACTTGACCAAGGATTCTTTTACGTGGATAACTTCCTAGGAGAATTGGTTGGACACTTTGTTTTGGACCAAGTGAAAGAGCTGCACAGCTCTGGAGTTCTGCAGGACGGACAGCTAGCTGGTCCTGACCGGAGTTGTGGGATTTCCAAAAGGAACATTCGGGGTGACAAGATAGCCTGGGTCAGTGGAGTTGAAAGAGGGTGCGAGGCTATTAACATCCTCCTTACCTTAATCGATAAGTTGGTTACTCATTGCATCGGCCGACTTGGGAAAAGTATTATTCGAGAAAGATCAAAGGTAAATTGTGCGACAATTGTGCATAAATTACGTGTATTTCCTTGGTTTGAAGGTGGAAAAAAATGTGATCACTTTGTCCTTATATTCTATTTGATTATGTTAATATTGTATCTAGAGCGATGAATGTTGAACGATATTTAAGGGATAATCATCGAGGTGCTATGCATTAAATGGAAAATAATGCACACTGTGGAAGGTGTGTTCCACGACGAGTAGCGGAGTGGCACCAACCTTCGTCCGAATTGCTTTGTTTAACAGAGAACGCATGGAGCACCGAGACTATCCCGCTTTTAACACGGCTATGATTGAACACATTTGCTGCTAGAAATGTGTTTAACACCAACTGAAGTAGCTAGTTAGCAAGTTTACTAGATAGCTACATTAACGTTAGTTGCTTTGGACATAACCATTGACCAGACTTGCTAGCTAAGAAACCATCCTCATAGCTTGTTATTATGAAAGTCGAATTCAACAACCCCAATAATGTTTTCAATTTGACTTTTGCTTTCAAAAGCAGCTCAAACAAAGAACATGTAAGAATGAACTTCATAACCATTGAATATTACCATGCATTATAGGGAAATAATGCACGCTCTAGAATGCCCTTCAAGCCAATCAGAAACGGCTATTCAACAATGCCATGGTATAATTAAGCATCAAGGCACAAGGTAGTGCTGTATCACGAATACAGTCGCAGGTAAATGGCGTTGTGGCCCGAGGCGATGGGCCAGTCAACCCATTTACCTGTGACTGTATTCATGATACAGCACTACCTTATGTCTTGCTGCTTTTATAAAACTGTTACCTACATTCTAAAATAACAATTAATTAAATATTTTATATATATTAGTTGTTTTTGACGAAAATTCATGTTTGATGTATCTGAGTTAGCTGAAGTTGGCTGGCTAGAACGTTATCAGAGTTTCTAAACTCAGAGGCACAACATCGCAAGACTTCCAGGAACTTTTGTAAAACAGGCCAGGCCTGGGTTTGAGAAGTAAATGAGAGAATTGATACATTCTTCCTTAGTTATTCATTCTTTAAATCTAAAGGCAAAACCTAGATTTGAGCCAATGTCATAAGTGGTTGAACATCTTATTACTCCAAACTTGTGAAAGTGACAAATTGACACTTTAATTTTCGTACAAAAATAACTATATCGATGGAGGCCCTTTTGATTTTTACGGCCTGCGCAGTTCGGCATGAGACTACCATTAGACCCGATGTGTTTCTACTACGCATGAGCTTAGCTGACATCCCCTACAAGTGTGATCGGGTACAAGTGTTCTATCGGAGAAGCAGTTTTAGCCCCTCTTCATACTGTACTCTCTTTGATTTAAATGTCAGTGAACTTTGGATAACCACAATTTTGTGTATTTATTACTCCCATTTTTATCCTCATGCATTTATAATAATTGTGTGTCTCCAAGACAGAGTTCGCAAAACATTTTGGGCCAAGACCCCATTTTGATATTTGAAAATTCTCGCAACCCCACCCATGTGAAAATCTTTTTTTTTATTTGGGGCTATGGCAGTGAATTGAAAAACATTCCAACAGTATTTCTGATTGTCTTCTCAACTCACAATCACATACTTTTAATGTGGGGGCAGTCAATTGCTAATTAGTCTGACATAATGGATCTGATCTCACCACCACTAATGAGATGGGTGTGCTTGATGCATGTCACGTCAAAGCTTCTCAGTCAGGGGGCGTGGTCCACAGTGCGCACCTCATCTCAGCTGTCACATCCAACCTGGATTGATATTTGGTTTTAATGCAGAGGAGTGTACTGAATCCAGGTTCACACAGATATGAGCTTGCGAAGGGTAGCCTGCCATAAGTTTTATGGTGCTTTCAAGACAACTGGGAACTTGGAAAAATAAGATGTTGTGATTTCATATCTTATTTTTCCGTCAGTGATCTTTAGGTCGGAAAATCAGAGCTCCAGAAAGAGGCCTGAGTTCCCAAGTTGGAATTCTGAGTTAGATGACGGTTCATACCAATCTTTCCCAGTCGGAGCTCGTTTCTTTCTGAGCTCCCAGTTGCATTGAACGCACTGAAGTCAGAAGTCGGAGATTTCAGAGTTCCCATGTCAGAGTTTCCAGCTGTGTTGAACGCAGGCATTAATGCTCAGAGGGAGACTGCAGGGTATTCTCTTTTAGTCCCTTTGGCCTACACACCGTCCCCATGACGGAGCCCATCTGTGCAAAAGCCCACCGTTCGATCCCATATGGAATCAGTTTTTCGACGATATAACGCAACACACTGAACATCCCATAGGCCGTTTCATTCTTGGAAATCGTGAGAAATAACAATATGTCCTTGTGAATAGCATCCCCTGACATGTATAGCGAACAAAAGTCGATGCATGGCAATCTCGGTCCTCACAGCTAACGTCCATTTGGAGAGCATAAGCTGGGGAGTTTGAGGTGTTCAGTCCGTTTCCTCTTGATTGCTAGCAATATCATGCATTATTTGTTTAACCGTGTTATCTGATAAAGGTATTAATGTGAGTGTCTGTGCCTCTGATTCCCCACACATTGTTTTCACCATATCAATTGCGGCCGGTAGTGTGTGGTTTCATAGCGTAGCGGACCTAGCCAATCAGACAGATATAGAGAGAGGTATGTTACTTCTAATTTCAAAGTTCACACATGACCCCACATATAATACAAGATAATTACACCAGATAGGACAGACTGACCCTAGCCCCCCAGCACATAGACTATTGCAGCATAGATGCTGGGTACTGAGACAGAAGGGGGGGACACACACTTTACATCCCATCACGCCCTTCTCTCTTTCCCACATGCCTGGATCCTGCTCCCAACCTTATGTAGACAACCCATTGATCAGATGGACTGATTATAAGAAGTAACAACAAAAGCTAGCTGTTGTTTACCTTGATTTGAAATTTAAGAAGAGCAAAAATACATTTGTTATCTCTAAAAGGATTTACAGATTTAAGTCAATGGATGTATAGAGTGAGTGAGAGGGAGGGGAAGAGCGGGGGGGGGGGGGAGAGGTCGGTAGACCTAGCAGTACTACATGTGGAGTCTGCTGGCTCACGCTCCACACGTAGCTCTGTCATTAAACCTTCAACATCCTGGCAGCCTGCCAGCTTTGCTCTGTGTGTGGACTTCCCCTTCCTCGCTGTCTTCCTTTCTCTCTTGTTTCACGTGTTTTCACTGTTCTTTGACAACACTGTGCGTACATGCATATGTTCCCCGACTGTAGACCGTAAACACTGGGTGTGTCATAATACTCCTTTCCTCAGCACGTGCTGAGATATGATGCTGTGCAAATGAACTAAAGGATCACTTGACCAGATAAGTCCCTTGTGATGTTGCTTCTGAAGAGTGATTTTATTGCAGATTTATTATGTAGGTGTATGCATGCATCAATCGATCAGTAATCAAAGGAGAGAGAAAAGTTTGATTTATATGATGCATGTCTAAAGGTTGCTGTTAAATTGTAAATGTAATTTTCCCTGACATAAGACCAAAAGATTTGTCCCTTTGCATTGTATCCTAGCAACTGGAAAGGAAAAGCATAGTTTTTTTAGCTACCGCTGTGCTTGTCACACTACCTTCAGGGAAGTCACTTATTAGGCAACGCAGTGGCTGAATTCAATGTGTAAGCAGTCTGAGTCCAGTGACCTTTTTCTGTAATGTGAGGGTCGAAGGTCAAACCTCTATAGGCACGAACAGGACCTCCTGTTTCCTAAGGGTTAGGAAGGTACAGCTGAAATAATACAACCACAAGGTCAAATAGGAGTTGCTTATATTTGTCCTGTTGCACACATTCTGTACAAGTGTTTGGTGAAATGGAAATGTTAGGGTTAAGTTACATTTTTTTTTTTGCCTCTGGGATTCAAACTAGCAACCTTTCGGTAACTGGCCCAATGCTCTAACCGCTAAGCTACCTGCCACATATTGTGGAATCCCAATATCTGATCACGTTTCAACAAAATATTTGGGTCCAATCCTGTTCCTTTGCATCTGCACTGTATCACACATGCAAAATATCTATCGCACGTTGCCCAAATCAAATATCATTTGACAAAATGTTGCCTTGACTGGGCCTCTAGCAAACCTATCTGATCCAATGTGTCTACTCTTGGCCCCTTGACCACAAGCGTTTTCATTAGCATGGCTTTGATGGCTTTTCTTGGCTTTCTTATCACAAGATAAATTACGAGTTTGGTTAATTGTGTTTCCTTGGACTGCTAACTGAATGCACGTAGGCCAGTCCTTCTGAAACCACAACGCACCCTCGCCACGCAATGCTTACAGGACATTTTTGCAACCAAGGTATTTACCCATAAATCTGGTCTTGTTCTATTTTTGTCTCTGAAATGCAGAAGCTATTTCTGTATTTTTAGAATATTCCAAGGCCACTGAAAAATACACATACTTTCCCACACGAAGGCTTCTGTAATTGGGTACACTACAGTCTGTTTGTTACATATTATCTAATGATTATTAGCGAGTATACTAAATATAATGTGGAATGGACTCAGAATTGATGTTTTTTGTTTGTCTATTTCAGGCGATGGTGGCGTGCTATCCAGGAAATGGGACGGGATATGTTAAACATGTGGACAATCCCAACGCTGACGGTCGCTGTGTCACCTGTATCTACTACCTGAACAAGAACTGGAACGCAGAGGTGGAGTGGTAGATTCATTACACATGCATTCCATAATCCATTAAATTAACTACACAAGTATTATTATTTTTACATATTTATTGAATATATATTAAACATTATTACATGTATACATTCTTATGACATATATTTATTGTCACCTATTATAAAATAATTTAGGTGCAATCAACGCCAATCCTTTTAAATTAGTTACATTTCCAAGAAAGTCACTTTTGTATTTTTCGATGGTTTAGTTCCCGCTATAACATAATTAACGTCATTATATTTAAGCATGGTTTATTTTTATACTATGAAAATGTGAGATGTTGCCATAAAAATAGTACGCCCACCGCTTGTTTGAAAACACCCTTTGGCTTCTGATCTTTGTAAAATGCATACCAAGCCTTTTCTAGCTTAACTTCTTGTTCTGTGAAGCTGAAGTCAACCATATGTATCTGTTATGTTGCAGGAGCATGGAGGAATTCTTAGGATTTTTCCTGAGGGCAAATCCTACGTTGCCGATGTTGAGCCCCTGTTTGACAGACTGTTGTTCTTCTGGTCAGATAGAAGGAATCCACACGAGGTGCTGCCGTCATATGCAACAAGGTCTGTATGATGCATCACACTGTTGTTATGAAAATGTGTATAATAATAATAATAATAATGCGATAAAGATGCAGTGTAATTATGTATTAATCATTTAGAATTTTGCTTTGTTCCAGATATGCTGTAACAGTGTGGTATTTTGATTCAGAAGAAAGAGCAGAGGCGAAGAGACGGTTCAGAGACTTAACAGGTACATTTCTCCACTGGATCAATTAACTACGTTACATCTATGTGTAAACAAAAACCTTCGCTAACGTTTTACATTAAGTTGCTCTTATTCCTGCGCAGTAATAAATTGCAGTTATATAGCACTGACATTCGGTTACAACCTGTATCCTAATCATTAATGGCATTCATCTGTCTGTTTCAGCCTCCACTCAGGACCAGGACAGAAGAACCATGAAGAACTGTGACCTTTAGAGACTCCATCTTGTGTGACACAATAGAAGAATGAATCTCAAATCCTTCGTGCTGACTGAGAGTTTTCACACTTTGATCTAATCACTGTTTGGATTTGGGTATCTCTTCTAAAAGCTACAAAGATGTGTGCTTGATGGCTTTGTACATTATTTTTCTATTAAATTATTTGCTGCTCTTTCAATAACCAGGGTACTCATTACTGTTTTTAAACCCAAGTGTCCTGGATCAACCCAAATAACACTGTACTACTTCTTGAAATGTCTTCATCCTCCTGAGACCCAGCAATTCATTTCTGTCCACTCTAATGGACAGTAATTGTTGATCCCTATCTCTGAGGCCATACATGCCACTGTGTTAAGTCCTGTTGTAACTCTGAGAGGACATTCTGGGCTTTTCAATGATATCACATGTTTTGGGGGTGGGACTTTTTAACGTTTTCTTGTTGTATTTTCAAAATGTTTTTTTACCTACTGTAGAGGCTTCAGACAACACCCAACATTCTAAAATAGGCCACTTCTATACTCTTTTACAGGCACGGTTCTAATGCATTTTCCCCCTAGATTAGTTATTGTTCTTGTTGCAAATCAAATGTATTACTCAAGTTTTTAGTATACAATTTGGCTAAGCTGTAATTAAAATGTGTGCATATAAAGATTAAGCTGACAATGTCATGTTGAAAAGCACAAAACCAAAATGGACACCTGTTGTGGCTCAAAGACATTGTCACATCGTATATCTTGTTTTAAGTTGGTAATAACATCTGGAGTATTCAAGGGTGCATCTCAAACGGTGACCTACTTCCTATGTGGTACAGAGTTTTAGATCATCCAAGTCCTTACGAATTTATTACATGTCAACAATCGTTATAACTGGTTGAGTAGTTATGAGTGACTCCCAGCACTTCTGTCATTATTGATCGCTCTGAACAGATGTCTTCGACATTAACTGCAGGTTGTTTGAGAAGCTTCTGTATACACCTTGTGAGAAGAAATCAATGATAGATTGCAACTTTCAAAGCTTCACAGATATACAGCACTTGTATTGTTGGCTGTAAATGATTTTAGTGCTTAAAATCGGCTTGTATGCTGGTGGATATAGCCTACGATGAATAAGAGTGGTGTTGTAAAATGTTTGTTTCAAACAAAATAAAATATTTTTTAACCTGACTATTGTCACTGTTTGTTCTATATTTGTATCTTAAGGTTACACTCAAAAGGTGCTTTCAAGTCAAATTTCATTAGTCACATGCCCTGAATACAACAGGTGAAATGCTTACTTACGAGCCCCTAACTGACAGTGCAGTTTCAAAAACTACAGATATGAATCAGAAATAAAAGTAACAAGTAATTAAAGAGACTAGAGGGGGGTGGGGCAATGTGAATAGTCTAGGTAGCCATTTGACCAGATGTTCAGGAGTCTTATGGCTTGGGGGTAGAGGCTGTTTAGAAGCCTCTTGGACCTAGACTTGGTGGCACTCCGGTACCACTTGCCGTGTGGGAGCAGAGAGAACAATCTGACTAAGGTGGCTGGAGTCTTTGACAATTTTTAGGGCCTTCCTCTGACACCGCCTGGTATAGAGGTTCTGCATGGCAGGAAGCTTGGCCCCAGTGATGTACTGCCCTTCGCACTACCCTCTGTAGTGCCTTGCGGTTGGAGGCCGAGCAGTTGCCATACCAGGCAGTGATGCAGCCAGTCAGGATGCTCTCGATGGTGCAGCTGTAGAACCTTTTGAGGATCTGAGGACTCATACCAAATATTCTCTCAATGGGTTAGGGTTATGCCCTAACCCAAATCTTTTCAGTCTCCTGAGGGGGAATAGGTTTTGTCGTGACCTCTTCACGACTGTCATGGTGTGCACCAAGGAACTTGAAGCTCTCAACCTGCTCCACTGCAGCCCCGTCGATGAGAATGTGATCGTGCTCGGTCCTCCTTTTCCTGTAGTCCACAATCATCTCCTTTGTCTTGATCACGTTGAGGGAGAGGTTGTTGTCCTTGCACCACACAGTCAGGTCTCTGACCTCCTACCTATAGGCTGTCTCATCGTTGTTGGTGATCAGGCCTACCACTTGTGCCATCAGCAAATTTAATGATGGTGTTGGAGTCGTGCCTGGCCATGCAGTCATGAGTGAACAGAGAGTACAAGAGGGGACTGAGCACGCACCCCTGAGGGGCCCCCGTGTTGCGGATGTGTTGTTACCTACCCTTACCACCTGGGGGCGGCCCGTCAGGAAGTCCAGGATCCAGTTGTAGAGGGAGGTGTTTAGTCCCAGGGTCTTTAGCTTAATGATGAGCTTTGAGTGCACTATGGTGTTGAACGCTGATCTGTATTCAATTAATAGCATTCTCACATAGGTGTTCCTTTTGTCCAGGTGTGAAAGGGCAGTGTGGAGTGCAATGGAGATTGCAACATCTGTGGATTTGTTGGGGCGGTATGCAAATTAGAGTGGGTTAATGGGATAATGGTGTTGATGTGAGCCATGACCAGCCTTTCAAAGCATTTCATGTCTACAGACATGAGTGCTGTGGGTCGGTAGTAATTTAGGCAGGATACCTTAATGTTCTTGGGCACAGGGACTATGGTGGACTGCTTGAAACATGTTGGTATTACAGACTCAGACAGGGAGAAGTTGAAAATGTCAGTGAAGACACTTGCCAGTTGGTCAGCACATGCTCGGAGTACACGTCCTGGTAATCCGTCTGGCCCTGCGGCCTGTTTAAAGGTCTTACTCACATCGGCTGCGGAGAGCGTGATCACACAGTCGTCCGGAACAGCTGATGCTCTCATGCATGTTTCAGTGTTACTTGCCTTGAAGCGAACATCAAAGTTATTTAGCTTGTCTAGTAGGCTCGTGTCACTGGTCAGCTCTTAGCTGTGCCTCCCTTTGTAGTCTGTAATAGTTTGCAGACCCTGCCACATCCAATGAGCGTTGGAGCCGGTGTAGTATGATTCGATCTTAGTCCTGTATTGACGCTTTGCCTGTTTGATGGTTCATCGGAGGGCATAGCAAGATTTCTCATAAGCTTCCGGGTTAGAGTCCCGCTACTTGAAAGCGGTAGCTCTACCCTTTAGCTCAGTGCGAATGTTGCCTGTAATCCATGGCTTCTGGTTGGGGTATGTACAATCACTGTGGGGACGACGTCCTCAATGCACTTATTGATAAAGCCAATGGCTGATGTGGTGTACTCCTCAATGCCATCGGAAGAATCCCGGAAAATATTCTAGTCTGTGCTAGCAAAACAGTCCTATAGTTTAGCATCTGCTTCATCTGACCACTTTTTTATAGGCCGAGTCACTGGTGCCTCCTGATTAAATTTTTTCTTGTAAACAGGAATCAGGAGGATAGAATTATGGTCAGATTTACCAAATGGAGGGTGAGGGAGAGCTTTGTATGTGTCTCTGTGTGTGGCGTAAATTTGGTCCAGAGTTTTTTTCCCTCTGGTTGCACATTTAACATGCTGATAGAAGTTAGGTAAAACTGATTTAAGTTTCCCTGCATTAAACTCCCCGGCCACTAGGAGCGCCGCCTGTGGATGAGAGTTTTCCTGTTTGCTTATGGTGGTATACAGCTCATTGAGTGCGGTTTTAGTGCCAGCATCGGTCTGTGGTGGTATGTAGACAGCTACAAAAAATACAGATGAAAAATCTCTAGGTAGATAGTGTGGTCTACAGGTTATCATGCGATACTCTACCTCAGGCGAGCAATAGCTTGAGACTCCTTAGATATCGTGCACCAGATGTTGTTTACATAAATGCATAGGCCCCCTGCCCCGTGTCTTACCAGAGGCTGCTGTTCTGTCAGGCCGATAGAGTGTATAACTTTGTGTATAAACCTTCCCCTACAGCGCCATCACTTCACCCTAATCATAACCTTTACCACTCAGGGGAAACTAGCTCACTCCAGACCCTTAATGCTAACCCTAACCCTCCAGATAGTTGCAGCAAGTATGTTGACTCTAACTCTAGTCTTGGCTCTAGCCTCATAACAACTCCTTGCGCTCCAGCCATGGGCTCATTGGAAAATGTTGACTTGGAAGACACCCCGCCTCACTCGACCCCATGTAAAGCTTGACCCCCAATGTAGGGTTTAGACCAGATCCATTTAGTACCCATACCACCTGTGAGTAAATTGAGAGCTTGGGACTATATAGGCAGCCACAGAGTACTATATACCGTATGTAGAGAACATACCCCACCCTCCCCCCTTGACACACGGCTCCAGCAGCGCACCGACACTCGGGGACGACCCAGAGGACGAGGTGCAGGGTGATCCGGATGGAGACGGTGGAACTCCCGCAGCAACGAAGGGTCCAAGACGTCCTCCACCGGCACCCAGCATCTCTCCTCCAGACTGTACCCCTCCCACTCTACGAGGTACTGAAGGCCCCTTTCCCGATGCCTCGAGGCCAGGATGGCTCGAACAGCATACGCCGGGGCCCCCTCGATGTCCAGAGGGGGCGGAGGAACCTCCTGCACCTCAGACTCCTGGAGTGGACCAGCCACCTGGCCTGAGGGGAGACACATGGGACGAGGGATCAATACGGTAATCTAGGGGAAGCTGTAACCTGTAGCATACCTCAGTCTCCTCAGGACTTTGAATGGCCACACAAACCGCGGACACAGCTTCCAGCAGGGCAGGTGGAGGGAGAGGTTTCGGGTCGAGAGCCAGACCTGGTCCCCCGGTGCGAACACCGGGGCCTCACTGCGGCGACGGTATGCGTTCTCTTTCTGATGCAGCACGACCCGCTGAAGGTGAACACGGGCAGCTTCCCATGTCTCCTCCGCGTGCCTGAACCATTCGTCCACCGCAGGAGCTTCGATCTGGCTCTGATACCAAGGTGCCAGAACTGGCTGATACCCCAGTACGCACTGGAAGGGGGAAAGGTTAGTGGAGGAGTGGTGGAGTGAGTTTTGGGCCATCTCTGCCTAGGAGATGAACACCGCACACTCCCCCGGTCAGGCCTGGCAATATGACCGCAGAAACCTACCCACATCCTGGTTTACTCTCTCCACCTGCCCGTTACTCTTGGGGTGAAAACCTGAGGTGAGGCTTACCTAGACCCCCAGACGTTCCATGAACACTCTCCAGACCCTGGACGTGCACTGGGGACCCCGATCAGAGACTATGTCCTCAGGCACCCCATAGTGCCGGAAGACGTGAGTGAACAGGGCCTCCACAGTCTGTAGGGCTGTAGGCAGACCGGGAAAAGGGAGACGGCAGGACTTAGAAAACCGATCCACAACAACCAGGATCGGGGTGTTGCCCTGTGAGGGAGGAAGATCCATCAGGAAGTCCACCGACAGGTGCGACCACGGCCGTTGTGGAACGGGTAGGGGTTGTAATTTCCCTCTGGGCTGGTGCCTAGGAGCCTTGCACTGGGAGGAAACATAAACCCTCCTTGGTCAAGGTGGACCACCAGTACTTCCCACTAAGGCAACGCACCGTCCGACCGATGCCAGGATGACCAGAGGAGGGTGACGTGTGGGCCCAATAGATCAAACGGTCGCGGACAGCAGACGGAACGTACAGGCGCCCAGCTGGACACTGGGGGGGAGTGGGCTCTGTGCGTAACGCCCGCTCGATATCCGCATCCAGCTCCCACACCCCCGGTGCCACCAGGCAGGAGGCCGGAAGTATGGGAGTTTGATCCATGGACCGCTCCTCTGTGTCATATATCCGGGACAGTGCGTCTGCCTTAGCATTCTGGGAACCTGGTCTGTCGGACAGAGTGAAAACAAAATGGGTAAAGAACACAGCCCACCTTGCCTGGCGAGGGTTCAGTCTCCTCACCGCCCAGATGTACTCCAGATTGCGGGGGTCAGTCCAGATGAGAAAAGGGTGTTTAGCCCCCTCAAGCCAATGTCTCCACGCCTTCAGAGCCTTGACAACAGCCAACAGCTCCCGGTCCCCCACATCATAGTTTCGCTCCGCTGGGCTGAACTTCTTCGAAAAGAAAGCACAGGGAGCTTTCTGCAGCCACACCGGTCCCCCCTTCAGCAGTGAGGTAATGGGAACTGCTACCTGACCAAAACCCTGGATAAACCTCCGGTAGAAGTTGGCAAACACTAGAAACCGCTGCACTTCCTTTACCATGGTGGGAGTTGGCCAATTACGCACGGCTGAAATGGTCACTCTCCATCTCCACCCCTGAAGTGGAAATGCGGTACCCTAGGAAAGAGACGGACTGTTGGAAGAACAGACATTTCTCAGCCTTGACGTACAGGTATGATGGCTGCGTGGTTCCATGGTGTTTATAGTTGCATACTATTGTTTGTACAGATGAACGTGGTACCTTCAGGCGTTTGGAAATTGCTCCCAAGGATGAACCAGACTTGTGGAGGTTTACAATTATTTTCTGAGGTCTTGGCTGATTTCATTTGATTTTCCGGTGATGTCAAGTAATGTTTGACTCAAATTATGTCAATTACTCTATCAGAAGCTTCTAAAGCCATGAAATAATGTTCTGTTATTTTCCAAGCTGTTTAAAGGCACTGTCATTTTAGTGTATGTACATTTCTGACACACTGGAATTGTGATACAGTGAATTATAAGTGAAATAATCTGTCTATAACAAGTTGTTGGAAAAAATTACCTGTGTCATGTACAAAGTAGATGTCCTAACCGACTTGACAAAACTAAATTGTGGAGTGGTTGAAAAACAAGTTTTAATGACTCCAACCTAAGTGTATGTGTCACGCCCTGGCCATAGAGAGGCTTTTATTCTCTATTATATTCTGGTTAGGCCATGGTGTGACTAGGGTGGGCATTCTAGTTTCTTTATTTCTATGTTTTCTATTTCTTTGTGTTTGGCCGGGTGTGGTTCTCAATCAGAGGCAGCTGTCTATCGTTGTCTCTGATTGAGAGTCATACTTAGGCAGCCTTTTTTCCTTTCGCATTTGTGGGTAGCTGACTTTGTTAGTGGCCTGTATAGCCCTAGTAAGCTTCATATTCGTTTTTTGGTGACATTTAAAAATAAAGGAAAATGTACGCTTACCATGCTGCACTTTGGTCCAGTCATTTCCAGGAAGATGGTCGTGACAGAACTACCCACCACAAATGGACCAAGCAGCAGGTGAAGGAGGAGCAGTGTTTTCTGGACTCATGGACTTGGGAAGAAATCCTGGATGGTAAAGGAACCTGGAGGCAGGCTGGGGAATATCGCCGTCCAAAGGAGGAATTAAAGGCAGCAAAGGAGGAGCGGCGATGGTATGAGGAGGCAAGTCATCGACGCAGGCACATGGGGAGATTGGCGGAGTCCTGTGCCTCCAAGGACCAGGCCTCCAGTAGGTCTCCCCAGCCTGGTGAGTCCTGTGACTGCTACACAGGCCAGTCGGGAGGCCTCCAGCGATGGTCCGGGAGTCTGCTTGGGAGTCATACTTAAGCAGCCTTTTTTCCTTTTGCATTTGTGGGTAGCTGACTTTGTTAGTGGCATGATTGCCCAAGTTAAGCTTCACGGTCGTTTCCTTGTTTTGTTGGCGACATTCATTACAAATAAATGTACGCTCATCACGCTGCGCTTTGGTCCAGTCATTTCCAGGAAGATGGTTGTGACAGTATGTAAACGTCAACTATAGCTGTGGACTATCGTGGCAGAATTAGTTGGGTAACATAGATAAGATGTTTTATTTTCATAATATGCTTGTGAGATACTTGTCATTTAGACTGTATTTTGTTGTACTATAGTGTTGGCCGTTTGCAGTTATCTGTTCTCTGTCAAGGTTCAGTTACTTGGGCCACAGAAAGGGGAGAGGTCAAGCTTGTCTTCATATGTAAACGTATCTTTTAAACCATGTGAAGGGACGATTGAGGGGGAACCAATTATCTCTTGGCTTCACAATGTCTGTGCCAGTCACTCCCTACTTTTCCCATCGGGGAGAGGATGGCCGTGTCTGGAACCATTCTATGTTCCCTCTGAGGTTGCCCTTATCTTGACCTAGAGGCTCACTCTCCTCTCCGTGAGCTTGTCCAGGATGGGTTGTATTTGGGCTGGGAGTGTCTAAAATGGCAATTGAGATATATATATATATATATATATATATATATACTATTGGGTGAGGTAATGTCTTGGTACTATTTTTGTACCAAGAACGAGATAAGAGCTTAGTTTAGGAGACCAAACTGAATGATAATTTATAGCTAAATACTGTCTGGCGATGGGATACTTCTCTCTCAAGTAAAATCTTTCTTTGTATAATGTTCTTAAGATCTGTTATTTGTCATGTTGCTATAAAGGATCTCAGTTGCAATGTGTAAGCACTCAGAATTCATTTATGGACACTGAATTGATCTGAGAGGATTGTGATGGAGCTCATATAATTAAAGATGGACTTTATGATAACTGACTTGTGTGGGTTTTGCTCTGTGATTTGGTAATACAGGAAATTTCCACTACAGGATGCCCCACTCATGAGCACTGATTTCATTTGGAATATTGTGTGGCGTGTATGGTCAGTGGTAAAAGTTCCCAATAGTCATACTTGAGTAAAAGTAAAGATACCGTAATAGAAAGTTAGTCACTTCAGTAAGTCTAAATATATTTTTCCCAATTCTCATTGCTACAACTCCCGTACGGGCTCGGGAGAGACGAAGGTTGAAAGTCACGCGTCCTCAGCGCGCATCCAACCCGGAAGCCAGCCATGTGTCAGAGGAAACAACGTGCACCAGGCAACCTTGGTTAGCGCGCACTGTGCCTGGCCCGTCACAGGAGTTGCTGGTGCGCGATGAGACAAGGACATCCCTACCGGCCAAGCCCTTAACTAACCCGGACGACGCTAGGCCAATTGTGCCAATTGTATTTGTTTTATTTATCGATGGCCAGGGGGACACTCAAACAATTTACAAACTAAGCATGTGTTTAGTGAGTCCCCCAGATCAGAGGCAGTAGGGATGTGTGAATTGGACAATGTTCCAGTCCTGTTAAGCATTCAAAATGTAACAGACTTTTGGGTGACAGGGAAAATGTATGGAGTAAAAAGTACATTTTCTTAAGGAATGTATCAAGGCACAAGGCAAGACCCAGATACAGACACAGGAGGCAGATGGAGTCTTACCATGTTTATTAATCCAAAATGGGTAGGCAAGAGAATGGTTGTGTACAGGCAAAAAGTTAAAACCAGTTCAGAGTCCAATAGGTACCGAAGGGCAGGCAGATTCAATGTCAGCGCAGGCAGGATGATCAGGCAGGTGGGAAAGTAGTCCAGGGTCAGGCAGTGGTCTCAACCAGGAGGACTAGCAAAAGAGAATAGAAAAGGAGTTAGAGGAAAACCACACTGGTTAACTTGACTAAACATACAAGATACAGTACAGAGAGACAGGAAACACAGGGATAAATACTCTGGGGAAAATAAGCGACACCTGGAGGGGGTGGAGACAATCACAAGGACAGGTGAAACTGATCAGGGCGTGACAGGAATGTAGTGAAGTAAAAGTAGTCAAAAATATAAGTAATAAAGAAAAGTACAGATACGTATTAAGTAATACTTAAAAGTATTTGACTTAAGTACTTTACACCACGGGTTATGGTGCTAAACAACTGCCGGTTCCAAGAGGTAAAAGCATCAACTTTTTTCAGATAAAAGCATCAACTTTTTTCAGATAGAATCTCCATGCACTGTAATTTATAAATTGATAGCTATTGATAAAACCTAGATAAATGAGATCGGGATTGTAAATACACATAGCACCTGTCGGTTTCAAGTGGAAAAACATCTATTTTCGATAGAAATAACACAATTTTCCATGCGCTGGAATCTATAAATTGATAGGAGCTAGGTAAATTAGTAATCCGTTTGGAAAAGGAAATTAAATAGATACAAATAGAAATACAAATAGAAATAGTTTTAGATGGTTTTTCCTTATGATCCCTGGAAACTAATGTGAAACCAGTCCATTGCTGTTTGGAAATTGAGAAAGAGGAGGAGTCTTGAGAAAGAGCAAGACCTTTAAAGCTATATTTTACCTCATAATCACTACAGACAAATGTGAAACCAGTCATATGGCAGCAAACTGAAACGTATCAACATATCAACTTTCCCACAGTAAAGTATATAAAATGCTGTGCCATTATGCAGAATTTAAATTGCACAGCCTTTTCATTTGCAGGGATGGGCACTCTCGAATGTCTCAATTATAGGCTACCCCCGACTTTCTCTGTCTCCTATTTCTATCACGTTAAATATTAGGCACTATCAGTATCAACCCTCAGTAATCCTAATAACCACCGTCTCCTTCAGTTGGTATAGCCTACATTATCATTCCATTTAATTACATTGTTTAGTTTACCTTCATTTGCTTCCCCTGTAAACGCTGTCACGGCTGTGTGGTTGTTGCTGAGGATCATTAGTAACAGTTGATAAAATAAAAAAATACATGTAGGCTAATTAAATGGTTGTAGAGCAGAGCGGAGCACAGACCAAGCCTAACAGTTTGAACCTCACACATGGTGTAATACTTAGCCGTGTCATTACACAGTTGAGCTGCAGTTAGTTTCAGAGTGGGTGGCAAGGAATAAGTTAGTCCTAAATATTTCTAAAACTTAAAGCATTGTATTTGGGACGAATCATTCACTAAACCCTAAACCTAAACAAAATCTTGTAATAAATCATCTGGAAATTGAGCAAGTTGAGGTGACTAAACTGTCGTGGTCAAAATATATTGATACAACAGTAGCTATGATGGGGAAAAGTCTGTCCATAGTAAAGCGCTGCTCTACCTTCTTAACAGCACTGTCAACAAGGCAGGTCCTACAGGCCCTAGTTTTGTCGAACCTGGACTAATGTTCAGTCGTGTGGTCAGATGCCACAAAAATGGCAAAAATAGGATGTACACAGAGAGCTAATATTAATAATATGCATGGCAATCTCTCCTGGCTCAAAATGGAGGAGAGATTAACCTCATCACTACTTGTATTTATGAGAGGTATTGACATGTTGATTGCACCAAGCTGTCTGTTTGATCTACTGGCGCACAGCTCGGACAGCCATGCATACCCCACATGACACAAGAGGTCTCTTCACAGTACCTAAGTCCAGAACAGACTATGGGAGGTGCACAGCACTACATAGAGCCATGACTACATGGATCTCCACGTCAAGTAACTCATGCCAGCAGTAAAATTAGACAAAAAAAACCCAGATACAAATACACCTTATGGAACTGCGGGGACTGTGAGGCAACACAAACATGGGCACAGACACATGCACGATAACACACGCACTATACACACACGTACACATGGATTTTGTACTGTAGATAATATTGAAATGGAAGGAGTATCAGACCACTGCAAATCTACCAAGACCTGGCCGTCCCTCTAAACTTTCAGCTCATACAAGGAGAAGACTGATCAGAGATGCAGCCAAGAGGCCCATGATCACTCTGGATGAACTGCAGAGATCTACAGCTGAGGTGGGAGACTCTGTCCATAGGACAACAATCAGTCGTATATTGCACAAATCTGGCCTTTATGGAAGAGTGGCAAGAAGAAAGCTATTTCTTAAAGATATCCATAAAAAGTGTCGTTTAAAGTTTGCCACAAGCCACCTGGGAGACACACCAAACATGTGGAAGAAGGTGCTCTGGTCAGATGAAACCAAAATTGAACTTTTTGGCAACAATGCAAAACGTTATGTTTGGCGTAAAAGCAACACAGCTGAACACACCATCCCCATTGTCAAACATGGTGGTGGCAGAATAATGGTTTGGGCATGCTTTTCTTCAGCAGGGACAGGGAAGATGGTTAAAATTGATGGGAAGATGGATGGAGCCAAATACAGGACCATTCTGGAAGAAAACCTGATGGAGTCTGCAAAAGACCTGAGACTGGGACGGAGATTTGTCTTCCAACAAGACAATGATCCAAAACATAAAGCAAAATCTACAATGGTACAAAAATAAACATATCCAGGTGTTAGAATGGCCAAGTCAAAGTCCAGACCTGAATCCAATCGAGAATCTGTGGAAAGAACTGAAAACTGCTGTTCACAAATGCTCTCCATCCAACCTCACTGAGCTCGAGCTGTTTTGCAAGGAGGAATGGGAAAAAATGTCAGTCTCTCGATGTGCAAAACTGATAGAGACATACCCCAAGCGACTTACAGCTGTAATCGCAGCAAAAGGTGGCGCTACAAAGTATTAACTTAAGGGGGCTGAATAATTTTGCACGCCCAATTTTTCAGTTTTTGATTTGTTAAAAAAGTTTGAAATATCCAATAAATGTCGTTCCACTTCATGATTGTGTCCCACTTGTTGTTGATTCTTCACAAAAAAATACAGTTTTATATCTTTATGTTTGAAGCCTGAAATGTGGCAAAAGGTCGCAAAGTTCAAGGGGGCCGAATACTTTCGCAAGGCACTGTATATATTTTTTAAATGTGGCGTTAGCTAGCCAGCCAGATAGTAAACCGTCAAGTGTGTCCAGCCAGCTCCCGCTATCCAGCCAAGTTGATTGTGATGTATTAGCTAACGTTGCCACTAATCTCAGATCAAATAAAACAAAATAAAATAAAGATGTGCTCCCGGAATGAGAAAAACAACAACATTGCTTTCATGTGAAAAGTAATATTCAAGTGGATGTCATGAAAATCAGTCCGTTGCCAGCTAGCAAAGTAGCCAGTCACATATTCCTCCCACCATGGCTAGCCAGCCAGGTCGCTTCCTCTATCAACTTTACTCTATGCGCCGGACAAAGAATGCTTTAGCCATGGCCAGTGTCTCAAAAATTAGGGTATCTCCCTCATAAAAGACATGAAGATGTGCAGGGAGTAGGAGCTGAAACTTTATCCCCTTTTTGTAGAGACAGGTTTTGATGTCCTTGAATTCAGCTATTTTCTTCACAAGATTGGCACTCAGGTCTGGGAAGAATTGTATATCTTTGCCACATAATTTTTGGTTGATGCTCCCACGCCCAGCACATTGCACTTTCCTTGTCTTAGTAAGGATGAAAGCACGCTATGATCGCCCTAGGCCGCTCCCCTGAGTTGGGTTTGGGGGCCAGGGATCTGTGTGCTCAGTCGTGCTCCGGCGGCTTGTCAAAGCCCCGTTACCCATCACTTCCACCAGCATGTCGGAGACAAATTTGACACCAGTCTCAATTCCCTCTATGACGACAACGATCCGGATGTTTTCCCTTCTGGTATAATTCTCCAACGAATCTACCTTGGAAAGTAGAGCTGTGTTGGCCGTTTTCATATGTGAGACAGCTGCCTCTAGCTCGGCAATCCACTCTGTGTTTTCAGTGGAGAAACCTTCTAGTGTAGTGAGGCGTCGCCCAAACGTGTTGACTGTTTCTCAAAAAGCGTCAGTGGAAGTTTGGAGAGGTGCCAGCAAAGTGCTGATGAGAGGAACCATATCCTCTTTTAGGCTACTTCTTTGTTTAGCTATCTCAGTTACAAGCGTGGTCATAGACAAGGCCTCCGACGCGGCAGCCATTTTTCCGTTGTTTGAGTAGTTGTTTCGGTCTTCAATGATGTGTTAGTCGCAGCAGTTCTCTTCAGGTTGGTCTTGCTCAAAACTGGTGTTTTGTGGGTACTATTTAATGAAGCTGCCAATTTAGGACATGTGAGGGGTCTGTTTCTCAAACTAGACCCTTTAATGTACTTGCCCTCTTGCTCAGTTGTGCGCTGGGGCCTCCCACTCCTCTTTCTATTCTGGATAGAGCCAGTTTGTGCTGTTCTGTGAAGGGAATAGTACACAGCGTTGTACGAGAGCTTCAGTTTCTTGGCAATTTCTCGCATGGAATAGCCTTCATTTCTCAGAACAAGAATAGACTGACGAGCTTCAGAAGAAAGTTCTTTGTTTCTGGACATTTTGAGCCTGTAATCGAATCCACAAATGCTGATGCTCCAGATACTCAACTAGTCTAAAGAAGGCCATTTTTATTGCTTCTTTAATCAAAACAACAGTTTTCAGCTGTGCTAACATAATTGCAAAAGGGTTTTCTAATGATCAGTTAGCCTTTTAAAATTATAAACTTGGATTAGTTAACACAATGTACCATTGGAACACAGGAGTGATGGTTGCTGATAATGGGCCTCTGTACGCCTATGTAGATATTCCATGAAAAATCTGCAATTTTCTAGCTACAATAGTCATTTACAACATCAACGATGCCTACACTGTATTTCTGATCAATTTGATATTATTTTAATGGACAAAAAATGTGCTTTTCTTTCAAAAACAAGGACATCTCTAAGTGACCCCAAACCTTTGAACGGTAGTGTAAGTCTGAAAAAAAAACTAATGAGAAGTGCGTACGAAAGGCTTGGGCCCTTAATTTGAAAGAGTTAGAGTTACCCCTGGAGCAATGCTTTCTCTATTGATGTAGACAGTGGAGATTTTAGCATGCAAATCTTGGTGGGGCAAAAAATATATATATATATATTTTTAGATGCATGCCAACAAAGCCTCTACACAACACTAAACAATACATTAATTGCTCTATAATGATGACAAACGGTGCCCATAAACAGTTAGGGCCTATATAAAGCTGTCCCAACTAGAGTGGATCCTTACCACTGCTACACCTGGCTGTCAGCGGAACCTTGTCTGGCAGCGAAACAGATCATCAGCCTCATATACTACCTTTAAAAAAAACATAGCAGATATGGCTGACTTGCTTAAACAAATGTGGTTTCTACTGACAATTGAGATGGACAAACTATGGCATAAGGGGACGACAAGTGGATAAGAGGCAATCCATAATTTCTATTAAGACATTAATGAGCGAGCTAGGACGGACATAGTGAATACAACTATTTATTCAGCACTTTTGAAATATACAGCTACAGAATTCAGAACATGGGCCATTCTTACAGTATTCTCCCTGTACACAAGTCAGGACCATAGGATACAGTGCATTTGAAAAGTATACCCCATCACTTTTCCCACATTTGTTATGTTACAGCCTTATTCTAAAATGGATGAAATATATTTTTGCCCTCATCAATCGACACACAATACCCCATAATGACAAAGCGAAAACAGGTTTTAAAAAAACAGAAATACCTTATTTACATAAGTATTCAGACCCTTTGCTATGAGACTCAACATTGATCTCAGGTGATCATCCTTGAGATGTTTCTACAACTTGATTGGAGTCCACCTGTGGTAAATTCAATTGATTGGACATGATTTGGAAAGGCACACACCTGTCTATATAAGGTGCCACAGTTAACAGTGCATGTCAGAGCAAAAACCTAGCCATGAGGTCAAAGGAAATGTCCGTAGAGCTCAGAGACAGGATTGTGTCAAGGCACAGATCTGGGGAAGGGTACCAAAGCATTTCTGCAGCATTGAAGTTCCCAAGAACACAGTGGCCTCCATCATTCTTAAATGGAAGAAGTTTGGAACCACCAAGATTCTTTGAAGAGCTGGCCTTGGTCAGGGAGGGGAATGGCCTTGGTCAGGGAGGTGACCAAGAACTCAATGATCACTTTTACCGAGCTCCAGAGTTCCTCTGTGGAGATGATAGAACCTTCCAGAAGGACAACCATCTCTGCAGCGCTCCAACAATCAAGCCTTTATGGTAGAGTGACCAGACGGAAGCCACTCCTCAGTAATAGGCACATGACAGCCTGCTAGGAGTTTGACAAAAGGCACCTAAAGGAATCAGACCATGAGAAACAAGATTCTCTGGTCTGATGAAACCAAGATTGAACTGTTTGGCCTAAATGCCAAGCATCACATATTGAGGAAACCTGGCACCATCCCTACTGTGAAGCATGGTGGTGGCATCATCATGCTGTGGGGATCTTTTTCAGCGGCAGGGACTGGGAGACTAGTCAGGATTGAGGGAAAGATGAACGGAGCAAAGTACAGAGAGATCCTTGATGAAAACCTGCTCCAGAGCGCTCAGGAGCTCCAGGTGGGGCGACGGTTCACCTTCCAATAGGACAATGACCCTAAGCACACAGCCAAGACAACGTGTCTTCGGGACAAGTCTCTCAAAGTCCTTGAGTGGCCCAGCCAACCTGACAGAGTGGCTCCCCATCCAACCTGACAGAGCTTAAGAGGTTCTGCAGAGAATTATAGGAGAACTCCCCAAATACAGCTGTGCCAAGCTTGTAGCGTCATACCCAAGAATACTTGAGGCTGTAATCACTGCTGAAGGTGCTTCAACAAAGTACTGAGTAAAGGGTCTGAATACATATGCAAATGTGATACTTCAGTTTCTTTTGATTTTTTAAAATGAAAATAAATTGATACAAACCTGTTTTTGCGTCATTATGGGATATTGTGTGTAGATTGATGAGGAAAAAATGGCATCCATTTGAATCCATTTTCTTTAATAAAGCTGCAATGTAACAAAATGTGGAAAAAGTCAAGGGGTCTGAATACTTTCCGGATGCATTGTAAATGAAGGGGGCATATAAGCAGACAATGAAAGCTCTTACAATATTCGATGAATACATTTCTCTAAAACAGTTTATAGGCTACATGTGCACCACCAAGTCAGAACAGTAGGCTAAGTTATGAGGGGGAAAGGGACCAAATTATCATCAGGCACATGGGCTTACTACACAACATACACTTACTATTACTTTCTTAGCTACAGTATACATATCTCCCTGGCATATTACATCATTTATGCAACAGCATGCAATACATTTTTGGACTCATCTTGTTGTGCAGTGCGCATTTGAACAGGAAGATGGCGCGGCGGTCCTTCTTGAGGGAAAATGTTGTCATCAAGGTCTGGCATTCTCTGGTTGATGGTGCTTTCAAGACAAATGGGAACTAAAAAAAAAAACATGGTAGAATAATGACATCAGTGATCTTCAGGTCGGCGCTCTAGAAAGAGGCCAGAGTTCCCGACTTGGAATTCTGAGTTGGATGACCTTTCAAAACAACATTTCCCAGTTGGAGTGAGTTTTTTAACTCACTGAAGTCTGAGATTCCCCAGCTCCACGTTTCCAGTTGTTTTGAAGGTTGCAGAAGTCATGCTGGATTGACAGCATGGACAATTTATTCAACTTTTTAGGCTAATAATAGCCTAAACAAACCGTCATAGCTCCGTTGTTGTCTTAACATGCTTGTGCCAACATTATCTTAGCCTACAATGCAAAACCAAGCTCACCTCTTTTAACAAAAAGCCCGGGTTGAAACAGCCAGCTGTCTTCTTCTCTGTCCTTGAGCTGAGGTAATAACTGTGGCGCTCACCTGCGTCAAAAGAGTTTCCCCACAATTAATAAAAATGTTTTTACGGTAAATTAACAAAGATGTAAATAACTAATTCACTCATGCTGAATTCAACCTTTTCTGGCCCATGGTGTTGCATGTGAATATTTATCCCTTTAAGCTTGGAAAAGAGACCCTTAAACACAGACTTGGACCACACACCCACTCCACTGAATAGCAGGCTAGTGATTGCCTTGTAATGCTTGCAGTTAGCCACTGATTCCTTCCAAACCACTCATTGTTGAATTTACGATTTCCACTTGTTGTGTTATGTTCACGACGAGCACCGAGACATTTTATCTATAATTTATTTTCATATGACAAGATTCATTGTATGCCAACATTGAAACAGTTAGGCCTGAAAGCAGTTAGAAAAGTCTTCTAAAAATACCCAGACCCTAGACCGGCTGAGGCTATCCCCTCTCTCCTCGAGTTGGGATTAATGCATAATGATTTTGAGTTTGATTCCAAACATTACTTGCAGGTTGCGGGTACTCAGATGGGTAAGCTCAGAGGTTTGCACCTGCATATGCCAACATACATGGTCATTGGGAACATACTGTCTTTCCCAAGGACAAGTAACTACCCTCCCTATACTTAGATTATATTTTTGGAATTTGGTGCCACCCAGTGGTGGATTTGGAGGATTTTATAGACACTGTGGCCTGTTCTCAGTTAGATTTGCTCAACTCCCGCGTCCTCTGTCCTCTCTCGCATTCTTTTGAAAAAGGTCAAAGGTAATTGAGGAGAGGCAGCAGGGAGATTGAACAGGATGAAAATGAGCTTGTATGAGATGAGAAGCTCCTTCTCCACTCGCGCATCAGTTTACATGGGTGGATACCAAAATAAGAGAGAAAACAGCTGATTCAAAGGGGTGTGGCAGATATCAAAACTATTCTGCAGTAGGATACACTTGTGGTTTCTCGCCAAAAGGAGGCTATCGAGGAGGGGAGGACCGTCTTCCGTTTACTTACTAACGAATTGACACACTCCTCGTACTTACTAACGAATTGACACACTCCTCGTACTTACTAACGAATTGACACACTCCTCGTACTTACTAACGAATTGACACACTCCTCGACCATTTGACCGTCCACTTATTGGTTTCGGGTTTACAGAGGAGAGAGGACAGAGGATGGACTTTTTTCCAAATGAAAAAAAAGATCTCTGAATGGGTATCACCCTTCTATCAACATTAATTATAACCTACAACCTGAAAATATTACATTTGCTTGAGACAATAAAAGGCCACTCTAAAATGTGCAGTTTTGTCACACAATGCCACAGAAGTTATGAGGGAGCGTGCAACTGGCATGTTGACTGCAGGAATGTCCAACAGAGCTGTTGCCAGATAATTGACTGTTAATTTCTCTACCATATGCCGCCTCCAACTTCATTTTAGAGGATCTTGCAGTATGTTCAACCGGCCTCACAGCCAGCAGACGTGTTAACATGCCATCCCAGGTCCTCATCATCCGGCTTCTTCACCTGCGGGATCGTCAGAGACCAGCCACCAGGACAGCTGATGAAACCAATGAGTATTTCTGTCTGTAATAAAGCCCTTTTGTGGGGAAAAACTTATTCTGATTTGCTGGACCTGGCTCCCCAGTGGGTGGGCCTATGCCCTCCCAGGCCCACCCATGGTTGCGTCCCTGCCCAGTCATGTGAAACTGACCAGTCATGTGAAACCTAATCCATAGATTATTTCAATTGACTGATTTCCTTATATGAACTGTAACTCAGTAAAGTCGTTGAAAGTGTTGCATGTTGCGTTTATTTCTTTGTTATACATATAAAGTGGGTAAAACAGCGCATAAATAAACTCGGTAGCCAGGTTCGGGGCTACAGAAGCTTGGGGTTCCAAATTCAGGACATACAATTAAAATTTGGAATAACGGCAGAGCTATTTATAGCCTACATCACTGTGTAAAAGGGGCTGAAATGATTGCCATGTTGATATGATTTTCAGTTTGCTTCCATATGACTGGCTTCACATTCATCTCTAGCGGTCATAAGGAAAAATCATCTAAAATAATTTCTATTTGTATTTACAATTTCCTTTTCCAAACAGATGACTCATTTACCTACCTACCTCCTATCAATTTATAGATTCCAGCGCATTGAAAATGGTGTTATTTCTATCGGAAAAAGTAGCTGTTTTTCCACTTGAAACCGACAGGTGTTCGACTTTATTCATGGTTTCCTTGTACGTAAAGGTGGAGGAATTATGAGGGGATCAAGTAAAGGTCAGAATATGGCATGTCTGTAGACACAACTCTGCCACACCTCCATTTCTATGATCTCCACCCCAAAGAAATGAATAGCTGCCTGTCACATGCGTTACCTCATGCTTAAATTCACGGTCAGAATACAGGTAGAGAGAGAACAGCATAAAAAGGGAATAAAGTTCAATTGGTCTGAATTACCCCCTGCGTGCGCTGAAAGATTGCAGTGAAAATAATCTCAACAGTAGACGTGCATTAATTCAAACATTCCCTCTGTGAGGCGAATTAATTTACTGAAACATGAATTATCCCTGTATTACCAATATTGATTGAATAGTGTCTAGTGTTGGTCTTACTTACAGTATAGTGTATGTACACATTTCTCACACATGTAGACACTGGTATTGTGCTGGAGATAATGACAAGTTGGTTGAAAAGGGGTGAAATTGCCCTTTAAGCTCTCAAATGAGCTAACTGAGTGTTCTAAAAATTCTATTGAAATACATCTAGGGTAACTAGCTTACCATATAAATTGCATATTGTAAAGTGGCACAAACAGTGTTTGAGTATTTATCTTCATAAATCAAATTCAAACAATTTGATACATGTTTCCACCTTATAGTTATCAGGGCCTTTTGCTCTTGCCTTTTGGGGGCCTGTAAGTGAGATTTGGTTTTAAAGCTAATTTCCTGCAATTCTACACTTTTTTTGCCACGACTTATGCCATGGTAATGATGTCTGCGTGCCCGGTCGGTATTTGGCCATGATTATTACAGATCGACTAACTTACCAATCTAAAAATGGTTACCTTGACATGGGTGACTATCGGTGACTGACATAACAAGAGAAAAACTGCTGATGCACAACCACATTTTCTACTATTCTAACACTCAACAGTAAGTTGAGACCCCGACTGAGTTATAATAAAAAATAAATACTTATGTCGCTTATGCCTGGAGTCGGCCCTGATAGTTATGGGTTCATGTTTTATGCGTATGTGCAATTTTCCTTGATGGTTGTGAATAATGGAAGGAGAGTTTCATAACTTTGACCGAAATATACAAATTGTAACCAAGGGCAAAGCAATGAAATTGTAATGAAACTAATGAAAACTAACTCCGTTTTAAGCTCTCCTGTTTGTGCAGTGATTTTCTCTGCTCATTGAAAGGGTTGCTCTATCAGTCTAATGGGTGATCTTTCTGGTGTACACACAGAACACTGTGAGATTCTAAATCAGAATCAGAAGGCTGGACTGGTTGGATGAGTTCTGAGATGGACAGCTTGAGGTCATTAGAGAATCTTCAGGTTCATAGTTTCTCTCTGCCCTGTGATCTATCATTCATAACCCTCATTTAAAATAGTGTAAAATATTTAAAATGGGCTGGATTGCCTTTTCGGGCTTTTGCTATGATATGACCTCTTCTCCTCACCGCTGCCTGAAATCATGGCAGGAAGATTGACAGATGGGCAGCAGGTTGTGCTTGACATACAGACCGACAAATATCATAGAGAACAGACTGACAGACTCATTGTCCATATAGCTATGCAACATGGTGCTAATCAAGGGATATGTCTGTCAATTGATAGATTCAACAAATATATTTGCAACGATCCTCTGCCCATATATTTGCACGGGTTCAGTATTAAACAGCCTTTAAATCAAGGGGTCTCACATTCAAATGATCATGGGGCCAACATCAGTCTTGCTGTTCTCATAGGGGGCTTCATAATTTACCAGGTGTGACACCTAAAAAAACTGTTACCAGATTTTTCGAAACACCAGCTGAGATAAAAGACGCACTCAAAATGTTCATACCATTTACTGCATTTATTACAGATGTCGTTAGTAATTTATCACATTTAATATGAAAAATGAACTCAACAGATTATGCTCATTACAAAATCACCAATGGAGAGACAGTTGATGACATGGGCATCCTTTTTCTAGACAGGCCTTGTCGGCAATAACTGGGGAAAGTGTTTAAAATGTTCTACACATTTATTTTCTGCCGCTTAGTCTGGTTGTCTCATTACTCGGATCAAACATACAGTATCTCCGGATAACTATGGCATTCAATAGGACGTCAGTGTTTTCAATGCATTTCCACGAGCTGCATTTCGCTCTAGGCATGATAGGCCTAATGGGCAAACAAAATGAGACAAAAACATTGTAGAGGATATAGCTAGTTTGAAAGACAGTTTCAGCTTTAAACTGGTATTACACCACAGTGACATTGACAAGATAGTCAGATTGTCTGTCCAAGATAATGATGTGTGTGTGAGTGTTATTCCATGTGATGATAGTCACTTCATTTGTCTTGTTGTTAAACAGTCTTTCGGTCATTATCACAGTATTGTCTGTCCATGGGTGAGCTAACATCATACTGTATGTTTCAACAAACAGTACTAGCTGCACTCTGATTGACCCTCTGCGCAATCATATAACGATGTGATCAATCAGACTACATGAAATCATTAACAGAGTCCTCTGATTGGAGGGGGATGGACCTGGCGTATCCAGGACTGCGGTCTGACATAGCTACCGTTACGGCAGGAGTGTTGAGTGTGAACATACCTGAATGGATGTCCCAGCAATGTTCCCACAACATAGTTTCCAACTAGGAAAAGCATTAAAGACTAGTACACATTTTTTTTTTTCAAGCAAGATCAGAAAAGAAAGAAAAGGCATAAAGAAAGAAAGAAAAATTGAGGCAGCTCACTGAGGTGTGGGATAGTCATTGCGATGGTTGAATAAAATAAATGATGCCAGATGTGAACAGATCCAAGAGAAGTTTATTATGAATATGGCACATGTAAGATGGTAAAAAAAACTTGTTACAGAAAGAACAACCATGTATGTATGACATGTTTCTTTGAAACGGATGGAAACCTACAAAAGTATAAAATAACCCTGTTGTAAAATGAAGTATGTACATTTCTGAAATTGCAGCATTATTCATGGTAAATGAAAATAAAAAGATGTTTTTCAAAATGTTTTAAAATAAGCCAGGCACTCAAAGTTAGCTTCAGTTAGTTATGTGTTTTTTCTTCAAAGAAAAAAATAAAACAAATAAAATAATAAGTGTACCATCGTTTTCTCTTTTTAATATTTTAATTGGTTTGTATTTAGAATTTATAACACTGTTAACACTGATACTAAGAGAATCCCCTTCTCCTGTAGTATTCATCTACTTGGCACCAAGTTCCTCATAAAATAATCTGTATAATTGTACAAGAAATAGTTAAAAACACGGACACAGTCTTCACAGGTAATGGAGTGATTTTTCATATTTTAATTTTAAACACTATTTATCTGACAGTAGCTGAGATTAGTTTAAGTCTAAATCACCAGCAATTCATTTTGACACAACACAGTCACAGAGACATTAAAACAGCTCATCCTGCTGTTCTGTTGTAACATATAGGTGTATTTCCTGGTCCGTCCACAGTGTCTGTTTTAAGTGAGCTGCCCTCGACCCGACAGTCTCCCACTCTCACCCTGCTTCGCGACGTCGTAGAAAACACTAACATCTAGGATAGAATCAATCTCAAGTGGTGACACTACGCTCTCCTGCAACCATTCCACCGTTCCAACCAACCGACCCCCAATTTTTGTTCTTTTTTTTAAAAACACATTTATTTCATGACCTGGATTTGAGTAACAACACATCTTCACAGAAACCACAGACACTGTTTCCTGATGTAGGGGAGTAGCCTGATTCATTTCAAAAGACAAAGGCTCCCCCTCCCTTTGCTGGACAGACTAAAAAACACTGAACGTTGAGACAAAGCTGCTGGACCGAACAAAATGAAGTAAACCAAACAATCAACTTAATTAACATGCATTTCCAAAACACCTAGCTATAAAAATAGATTTATAGTGCGAAATATTTTTTCTTTTCATTTCTTTAGAAATCTTTAAAATTGTTTATTGTCCTGAAATGCTACCGTGATCTTTTTGTCCTGTAAGTTGCAGGGTCCTTGAAGTCAACAGGTTTGGTGGAAACCAATGAAATACACCCAATGCATACAAGAAGCACAAAGGACTCTGGGAATGTTTCACAACTGAGGCTTTTATGGTTCCAGTCTAGAAGATACATCTAAATGCTACTTTTAGCTTTTTGTTGTCATTTTTCGTAGTGTAGGTAAATGCAAGCTGGAAACTGTAATCCCAGAATTCCTCAGTGGCAAAAAAATGGCTCCTTAAACCTTTGAGCTAGTTAAGAGACTTTGATCTCTGAGAGAAAGAGAGGTCTGTAGACTACACAACAGCAAAGCAACAGCAGAAACAGAAAGAAATACAGACAGAAGGAAGCAGCAAAAGGTGACGCTACATTGGAAGGCCACCACACGAAATCCACTAACCTCCACGGGTCCACTAAGACTGCAGAGGAGACGGAGAGGGTTACACACGTTCCCTGTCCAACCCCAGACTACAGATAAAGCACAGAGAAGACAAAGGACAAAACGGCTACATCAGCTCAGTATATACTGCATATAGTAACACACACTGAAATCGCTATGGAGACTGACAGCCAGTGACACTTACACATTGTACACGTTTACGGTTATCACGCTTGGTAATAGATGACTTGATGGACGGCTGTCAAAAGATGAAGTGACAGTTTTTCCATTTTATTACTATTTTTTTTAAACAACAATCACAGTGTTCTTAACACCAAACTGTGAAATAACTTTTTTTTGGCAACAGAGAAAAAATGTGGGAATAAAAAAAAAAAAACTCATATTCCGTTTGATTGAAATGCATGTCCTTATTACAATCTCCTTGATATGTGATTTCAGAGAGTCCAACAATGGCTGATGGAAGAACAGATTTGGGAGACTGTTGTTGATAGTAGTGAGGTTTAGGATGGAAGAGAGAGAGGAAGGGTAGAGTAGAAAAAACAATTGACAGAAGCCGGTCAAAGTTAAACATTCATTTTTCAAGTTAATGACGCAAATTAGCCTCAGTTACACTGAGAAAAAGTGATCTAGTTTTGAAAAAATACAACCAAACTCAACCTGCTCCATATAGGTATATTCTATCCTTCGGGCCCAATCCGACCGAGCCTTTCAAACAACTTGACTGAGGGGAGTAGTAATGAACATGAAAATATGTTGATTAGAGGTTTGACTTTACCGAAGGAAGGAAATCTCCCCAGCTGTCACTCAATCACTCATCTCTGAGAGAGAGCTGTGGAACAGAATAACCTACATCAGCCTGCTGAAGGAGGGTAGTAACTAGATGGAACAGTAGCACCATGGAACTGCAGAGAAGGCGTGCATCCCAAATGGCACCCTATTCTCTATAGAGTGCACTACTTTTGACCAGAGCCATATAGGCCCTGGTAAAAAAAAAAGTGGCGCACTATAAAGGGAATAGGGTGCCATTTGAGACAAAACCGAGGAAATGGAACCGGGAGAATACTCATATCTCGTACTGACCTGTCTCGTGTTCCAAAGTCCTGGGATTTGTAGTAACATTCTATTCACAGGTCAATACCCGGCTGAAATTGCTTTTTTAATGCTTGATTTGCAAGTTAAATCTGAGCTATAAAAAAAAAAGAATCAAAATTAATTCTAAAATAGACAACTATTCCCTCATTATGAAATAACTTTCAAATCTCTTTCTTTTAAGGTTATGTCTATGACCATGTCAAACAGGGACCATCCTTTTGTCTTCGTCAACCTTGATCACATCAAGATGTGGAGCAAAACCATCCAAGGGGTTTCTTTCCATAGAAATATCTTTTCCGCCATCACCCTTTAAATACACTAGGCATCTTCATAAAGATGCAACATAATCAACTCAAATAAAAAGTAGTTTACCCAAGACTCCAGTAGGAGACCAACGGTAATATGAATTCTCTGTAGGCAAAAAGGAATTCTTTACAATAAAGAATAGTTCGTTTAGTTTGATCAGAGAAAATGTCCATCGTACTGTAAGAGGAGTAGGAAGAGGGCGAGAGATTGATAGAGTGGGAGTCAGTAGAGAGAGCGAAAAGATAGAAAGACAAGGAGCCATTCATTTCTATTATATAAGCTCGTTTGCTCAAATTCAAAGTGCTAGAATATATTTATTTTCCACTTGAAACACAGTCTTATGCCTCAACGAGTCTCTGACAGTTGAACACAGTAATATGGTCTTGGTGTTTTGCTCTAATCTTCTTTGCGCTCCAGAGTTTGTGTGGTGTGTATCCCGTTACTGTAGATAGGGAATGGAAGAGTAGAGAACAGTCCCTCTGCCGTGGTGAATACATTGGCTGCTGGCATCTGGGTGAGGCTGGCGCCGGACACGGCACCGCCAAAGGGGCCAGCCATGTTGAGCCGGTGGACGTGATGATACAGCATCTCCATGGGCGTCTTGGGGTCGATGCCGAAGCCGGGGCTACCGTTGACATCCACAAAGTTCATAGCGTGGGCAACGTTGTTGGGCAACAGGTTGGCGCCTGCCTGCATGGCCAAGGTGACGTCGGCGGGGGCATAGCGGATGGTGCCAGTGGTGTACACCCGGGAGGCGGCAGTGCTGGTCGTGGCGAGGGTGCCGGTGACCCGGTGGACCAGAGGAAGCACCACGTTCCCAGCCTGCAACCTCTGCAGGGCCTCCAGGTCGCTGGTGTACAGCAGGGAGGAGGAGGAGTTGGAGGTGGTGGGGGTGCCCTGACCCTGCTGCTTGTCGCGCGGCGAGGCTGAGAGGGGTGGGGACAGGGGGTCGGAGGAGGAGCCAGAGCTGGAGGGAGGGGCCAGGCTGGCCACACTGGAGGCTGAGGAGGGGGCGCTGCTGTTACCGTTGAAGGAGGGGGGTACGCCCTTCCTGGTTCCTCCACCCCCGCCGCCGCCTCCCTCTGTTCCTGGTGGAGTGAGCACTGAGTCTGGGATGGAGACCTGCAGACTGCCAGGCTGTGGGGAGGGAAAGGTGTCGTGGGTTGGGACGTGCTTCGTCATGCTGTAGGGGGACTCATTCCTGGAGATCTCCCTGTTGGGAGGGTAGTTCCAGATGCTGCTGTCGTTGTCGAAGTTGATGGGCTCGGACATTTCTGTTTTGATCTTGAGCACGGATGCACTGGCAGGGGAGGGGGGCAGCAGGAGGGGGGCGTCCCCCCCCAGGGTGGGGTGGTTCATGTTGCAAGGGCTGGTGGTGGCAGAGGAGAGGCGCAGGCGTCTAGAACGACTACCGTCCCACTTCTGCTTTTTCCTCCTCTTCTTACGCTTCTGCTGCTTGCTGGCGGCGGGGACGGCGAGCATCTCAGTGGCCCTGTCACAGTCTTTAACGCTGTCGTCGTCATCATCATCCTCCTCATCATCGTCATCATCTTCCTCTTCTTCAGAGGAGGACGGCGAGTTGTGCAGCTCCACTCTTCCATCTCTATCTCCGTAGTGCTCCACCTTGATGTGCAGGCCCCCCAGTCGGCCTAGTCTCCTCTCCTTGGTCTCCAGCTCGCAGTCACTGGGCTCCAGGTCATCCTCGCTCTCCTGGCTCTCTGGGTTGGAGGAGCTGTCTCCTTCCTCCTGACGCCTCATCTCCTGCTCTGAGGACGACTGGCCCTGCTGCTGCTTTTTACTGTCTGTCTCCGGGTCCTCGCTGTTCTCAGTCTGGTTCCCCTTCCCGTCCGACTTCGAGTTCTCGTTGTCTTCTGGGGGAAAGATGCCGTTTAGTGTGCAAACCTGAACAGTACTCAAAACTCCATGTATTCTGCATAATTATATGTCTAAATAGCCACTGTTTTGGAAATGAAATAATCTTTCATGCATTTTATTTAGCTTTTTAAAAATTATTTTGGTATAGATGATATTCAGATATATGTATAATTCCCATCATCACTCAATTTGAAGACTGCACTTCTTTACTTCCCAAAATACCATGGTGTTCTACTGTCTGTCTGTCTGTCTGTCTGTCTGTCTGTCTGTCTGTCTGTCTGTCTGTCTGTCTGTCTGTCTGTCTGTCTGTCTGTCTGTCTGTCTGTCTGTCTGTCTGTCTGTCTCTCTCTCTGTCTGTCTGTCTGTCTGTCTGTCTGTCTGTCTGTCTGTCTGTCTGTCTCTGTATGTATGTCTGTCTGTCTGTCTGTCTGTCTGTCTGTCTGTCGCTATGGTGTTGGCTTGGCACCCGATCACCCCTTGGATACTGGAGCAGTGGAGCTCTCCAACCGTACTGTCAGAGTGAGGAGGACTCGCTACCCAGCAGCAGCTGGCATGGGTCACAACTCTCACCATGCACGCTGGCATAGGGGGCACTGAGGGAGGCCTGGTGCCAATGGCCAATATGCTGGCACTTCCCACAGACTGTCACCCAAAATCATCCTCTCCTATCCTGCCCCCTCCTCCCCCTTGTCTGTATTCCGTATTTGAACAAAGCTGTGTATAGTCCTGCAGCTTGTGTATATCTAAACAGTAGTGCTGGCTGCTACCTAAATAAACATCTATCTTAGGCCAGGTTATAGTGTCAAGCACTGTCAAGCAACTGTTGATGTACAGTATATATGCTATTTAGCAGACGCTTTAATACAAAGTGACTTACAGTCATGCCTGTATTCATTTGACATATATGTAAGCACCATGCTCTACCGACTGAGCCACACAAGACCAGAAAAATACTTTATTAATATAATTATATTGACTGATTAATGGTACGGTACCAGAGTTCTCCTTGGACTCGGACTCAGAGTCGGAAGTCTCTGAAGACTCAGAGGCTTTCTCTGGAAGGTTGGGCAGCTGGGCGATGTCCATGGGCGTGTCCTTGTACTCTGGATTACTGCAGGAGACGGACAATACAGGAAGGAAGTCATTGTCTTTGCCAATAGAGAATTTAAAACAGATTCCTGCCAGGGATTGCACAGCACACAGCGTTTGCCATTCTCCTAGTGTTCTGATTGATCCAGCTGTCCCTAAAGCATAGCCCCTCGCTCTCTGGCTCTCACAGCTGCTCTATGGGCCTGCAGAGGTGAGGAACAATTAGGAAGGCAATTGAAAAGATAAATCTATTACAGTTGACAAAATAGTTTTTTTTCTTCCCTGTGCTGGTAGCTAAATTCAATTAGAAAAATTTACAAAAACAACATCTCAATCACTTTAGAGTGCTGACATAATTCTACAATGATCAATTCAGTGATGCCAGTGGCAGAAATCATTTACAATGACAGTGCCTTACAGAAAACTAATACTGGCAGAAGTATGCCATTATCCTCGTATGACAAATTGGCAGCTATAGAATAGATGTACTACAAATATGCTTAAACAATTGGGGGGGGGGGGGATGCAACATGTGAATAGGAATTCACAAGTATGCATGGTTAAAATACTGAAATGATTCAAATTACTTTTTAATTATGTCCCATTGGTTGAAAAAAAAAAAAAAAAAACGAATTTAATGAACTGAATCAATGCTTGTGTTTGCTTCCTGGTGTAGCTGTGTGTGCTTCCCAAGTCACACCCTATTCCCTATACAGTATAGTGCATTACCTTTGACCAGAACCCTATGGGCCCTGGTCAAAAGTAGTGCACTACATAGGGAAAATGGTGCCATTTGGGAAGCAGACTGTTTCTGTGCGCTGGCTGGCATGTGTCGGGTAGTTCACAGATGGAGCCCTGCCTTACCTGAGTACGTAGTTGACCCAGATTATGTTCTTTTCATTGGCGTTCTTGGCATTGATGGCGATGGTGGCACTGGACTGGATCCAGATGTACCCACCGTTCTTCTGGATCCAGCGGTAGTACTTGGTCACACACTGTCCCTTGTTTATCACTGGGGGTGGAGAGAAGGGAGAGGAATAGAGGAATAGAGGAATAGAGGAGAGAGGCGAGATACGAGAGGGGCGAGAGGAGAGGACGGGAGAGAGAAGAGAGGGGAGAGGAGAGAGATGGAGAGGGGAGAGTAGAGAAAGGGGAGAGAGAAGAGAGGGGAGAGATGGAGAGGGGAGATGAGAGAGAAGAGAGGGGAGAGGAGAGAGATGGAGAGGGGAGAGGAGTGAGAAGAGAGGGGAGAGGAGAGAGATGGAGAGGGGAGAGGAGAGAGAAGAGAGGGGAGAGAGAAGAGAGGGGAGAGGAGAGAGATAGAGAGGGGAGAGAGAAGAGAGGGGAGAGGAGAGAGATGGAGAGGGGAGAGGAGAGAGAAGAGAGGGGAGAGGAGAGAGATGGAGAGGGGAGAGGAGAGATAAGAGAGAGACCATCAGGTGGCATCCAACAGCTGTGAGAGGGGCTGTGCTGCTCTCTGTTCTACCTACCATCATTAATCAACTTCTCTGACTGGCTAAAACAGGAACGGGGATGTGTACTTGGTTGCACAGGGCACACTATTAAATACCTCAGAGGACAGTGTGTGTGCTGATCTGGAAACAAACGATAAGGGAAAGATGTGTGCATACGTAATATGGAATGAATGAGAGTCAATCGGGACCACTTATGAATAAATTAGTGCATCATGGTGAAATATATATATCCGTTGTAACAAATGCAAAGATATCACTACATATGTGTGTGATTTCAAACAATGTACAGCGTATAACTAGTTTGTTAGTTAGTGATTGCGCTTGTATCTATGGGTCTTGATTTAGGGTTCGGCATAAGGTTAGTGGTATAATTATCAGGTAGATGCTCAAAATGATATTGCAGGTGATAGAAAGGGTTTTCTAAAGAAATATTGTGCGTTTGTTTCCGACCCAGGACTCTGACTGTATGCATGGAGGCTGGCTGCAGTGAGCCTCGCCCACCACCAAGGGGCACTGTGACTCTGCAGCTACCAGCTACCTAACTGCACTACGCTACACTGCTGGCTATGTCCTTGTCTGCCTGAGCATAAGTGAAGACGCTCTGGTGGTTGCAATAAATTTGGCTAAATTAACCGCTGATTGGTTATCTCAACCAATATGTATCTGCATTAATCATGGCTCTCTAAAACTGAAACAGTCAGAATGTGAGCGAGGTAGTAAATTCATATTCTTAGTTTAATTACGGCTACAAATAGCCTCTACCATAAAAATAGTTCCATGGGGGGGGGGGGGGGGGGGGGGGATGATTTATATAAAAAGAAGGCCAGTAATTAAAAACTATTAGGAACTAATAGCATTGTTTAAGAAACCATCCCAAGGGTTCAGAAAATTGACTTTAGATCACTGACTGCTTTCTTTTCCTATACATATATAGAATTAGAGGACAAGATAGAGGGAATTGAAATAAAACAAACTTGTTTTGCTTTCCAACCAACTAAGGGTAGTACAGAGGAGATATACTGTAGTGTTTAACCTTGCTCTCATCTTCATAGTTTATTCTACGAGTTAACAATGATTTGATGTATAATGTGCTACATTTTAAAAGGGAGATGGATAAACAATATGTATATTAGTTTCAGTTGAATAGTCATTCGTGATTATCTGAATACCAAAATATTGATTCAAACTGCAACTACAATATTGGAGAAGGGTGGTTGAAATATTTTTGAAATAATTCAGAATGTGTTAACTTTATACCGTATCTACTGTGATCATATTGATGAATAATATTGGTAAAGGCACATTTTTTCTCTATCCAATTATTGCCATATTTATTTAAGATAACAAAAAACATTTTCTAACCATAACCCGAATCAGGTAAATAACTTGACAAATCAAGTATACATGACAAACTGTAAATCCTAGAGTCATATTCTGATCTTAGTGAGTTTTGACCAGGCCTTGCACCTCTACAGCCAGTGTCCTGGACCTCTGAATCTCTCTGCCTTTGAACCAGAGACACACCAGATCTCTCTCATCTGCATTAGCATCAATACACT
This sequence comes from Oncorhynchus mykiss, assembly GCF_057628025.1. Lineage (NCBI taxonomy): Eukaryota > Metazoa > Chordata > Actinopteri > Salmoniformes > Salmonidae > Oncorhynchus > Oncorhynchus mykiss. Next base: position 41,858,268 of record NC_143040.1, read on the forward strand.
CCACCCCTGGCTTTCCTGGTACCACGTCTTTGCAGGTGAGGCTTATTTTTTAACCCCTTTCAGTTACAGTGCCATTAAATCAATCAGGGGTCTGCTTGCGACTATTGATTTAGTGTTAATGAAGGCCAGTGTTTTCCGGTGCCGGAGTCGTCCGCTAGCTTTTGGAGGCATTAAAAGGAATACGGGCCCTTTAATCTGTCTCTCTCTCCTGCAGCCCCAGGCATGCCTGTAGGATGGCTTCTGTGAGCCTCTTCTCTCCCTCTCCTCTCTTCTCTTCCTGTCCTTCAGTTTGTTTTAATCACTTGGATTCTTTCCATAATGGTGGCTACCTTTCAGATACCCTTTACCCAAAGTGGCCCGGCTTGCAACGAGGGGTGTCACCGTCATATAAAAGTAAGTAATTTACACCCGTGAAATTGCTTTATGGAAAAGTCCTTGCAGTCCATCAGGGTATTATCGTAAAGGCAACCCTTTTATGAATGAGAGAGGAGACGGGGGGGGGGGAATGTTCTCTTCTCTGCCGGGTTTTAGATTTTTGTCTAGCTTCACAAGAAAATTCTGCCTGTTGTGGTGAGTGGTGTACGTCATGTTTTTCGAGGAACATTGCATTGTGTGAGCCGAAAGCTACTGTTTACCAAAGCTTTGAAATCACAGCAACTTTTCCCTGTGTCTATTCAACATTTCAGCTGTATTTTTCAGTATCTGTAGAGTCTGCTTTTAAGTATGCTAACAAGTGAGCTGAGTTGGTTTCATTAGAGTCGGTCTGAACTAGTCTTAGGAGACAGTTTCTGGTAGTATGCCTGGAGGCGGATGGCTTAAGTCCTCTGAGATTGAAGTTCTTTCAGCTACAGTATCCTCTCCAATCTCGCTCTCCCTACCTCATGAAAATCATCTCTTTTCCCCAAGTCTGATATAACAGAGACACTCAAAGCCATTTGTTCCTGCTGTATATGCGTCAGTTCATGTATCAGATAATCTGACTAATGCAGGTCTTGTCTTAACATCTATCTTTTTAGAATGAATCAAATCAAATCAACCTTTTCAGTCGTGCCTCGTGCTTAGAGAAGTGAAGTATGAACTGTAGCAACGTACACAGCATAGACTTACTGTATGTGAAATGGAGTCGATCTGATTGGTTCGTACTCCTAGGCTATGCTATGAATAAAAAGTTGAGCGACTAAATGGCCATATTATAAAGCTTGGACAAAAGCCAATTCATTTAAACACCTTCTCCAGTCTGGCTCACTTATGACCTCGTGTCTAGAGAGTTGGCCAAGTGGAATAATATCTTACATTTCCTCCAGGCCATGTGACCTTGTCACCCTGTCTGATCTGCTCACAGTGTGCATTTGTCATCAGCTGATTGTTGCAATTCAGACCAACTCCCAAAGAATCGAATACCTATGAACACCCTCTTCATAATGCATTATCAGCACATTTATGATGCCCAATGACCTATGATGCACGACGTAGGTGCTAATAGCTGCTCATGAACATCTGCAACTACATTCTTGTTCAGTTAGTTATCCTCATACAGGCCACGCTATCATTAGATATGGGGTGATAATGTCACTGACGATGATAATGATGGGAATATTTCAATGATGATGATAATGATGGGAATATGTCATGATGAAACCATCAATAGAAAATAGGAATTTAGCAAAGTCATTATTTTGTCCGGGGGAATTGAGAGGCCTTAGTTTTCCGAATCCCAATTGCTCAAATAATTCCCATGGCTTTCTTCTCTAACAGTAGATACAGTATAATATACCTTGATGAAATCGATATCGAATCCACTAACGGCCATACTAAGGGGACAAACATTGGAAATTAGTGCACGCTTAAGTGCGATGCTGCAATTCATCTGACTTGTTCATTCCACGTGTCAATATTTAAATTGCATCCGTCACTAACTCAAACATAAACTATTCAATAAATATACTGAACAAAAATATAAACGCAACATGCAACAATTTCAAAGATTTTACTGAGTTACAGTTCCTATAAGGAAATCAGTCAATTGCAATACATTTATTAGGCCCTAATCTACGGATTTCACATGACCTATCAGGGGTGCAGCCGTGGGTGGGCCTTGGCAAGCATAGGCCCACCCACTTGGCAGCCAGGCCCACACACTTGGCAGTCAGGCCCACCCACTGGGGAGCCAGGCCTACCCACTGGGGAGCCAGGCCCACCCACTGGGGAGCCAGGCCCAGCAAATCAGAATGAGTTTTTCCCCACTAAAGGGCTTTATTACAGACATAAATCACCCCTTATTTCAGCTCATGAAACATGGGACCAACACTTTATATGTTGCGTTTGTTCAGTGCAAATAAATGAAATAAATATTTAGCAGCATTGCACACTCAACCAATTCCAAGCTAATGCACTGACTGTAAGTTGATTAAAGCCTGGGTGGAGCATCAGATGTAATAGATAGGAGACAGCCAGGGGTAGCTGGAGATATGCAATGGTGGAGCCACTGTTCGCTGCTACTGCCTCAATCTGCCTGCCTAAGCCTGTCTTATCAATGCGATCCATGGGCAACACTCCCTCTCTAACTCTCCCTCTGCTGGGTTTCAAATCAGCCGCTAATGGACCCAATCTGGTGCCTTTTTAAGGCGAAGGGACAGTTCCATGCAGCAGTAATTGTGCTCTAATTCAGTTGAACTCCCAATATCTAATCAGACGGCTCCAAATTCCCTGGCCAAGGAGGCAACCCCAAGGACACTTGTTCTACCTGCCCGGCAAACACCTAATAAAGCAAGGGAATTTACACCCTACAATCCAGCATACAGCACAAAGGGGAAACCCAGGACGCAGCTGAGCTCACGGGACTCCAAAAATGGCAGCCTGCCTAGTACTGAATCCACGTCGCAAAGCCCAATGAAATGGTGCACTGCTCACGCAACGCCTCCTCAGTTTTTACCAGCCACAGTAAAGGTTTAATTGGCGAAACAAACATAGCAAATCATGGCACGTTTTGGGGAAAAAAGGTCAAATAAGCAGAGCGTACCTCGTGCCATGGGCTATAAAAACTGCTCAGTTGGGGTAAAGATGCAAAGACATCTTACAAAGATGACCGCCACTCTTAAAGTAAACTTAGTTCAAAGTTGAACATAAACAAATAAAGAAGACATGCAGAATGGAATGTTGGGAGTGAACTTGATATCACTTTCACTGGGGTCTTGGTTTCCCTTCTCCCTCCCTGGGATCTTGGTTTCCCTTCTCCCTCCCTGGGGTCTTGGTTTCCCTTCTCCCTCCCTGGGGTCTTGGTTTCCCTTCTCCCTCCCTGGGGTCTTGGTTTCCCTTCTCCCTCCCTGGGGTCTTGGTTTCCCTTCTCCCTCCCTGGGGTCTTGGTTTCCCTTCTCCCTCCCTGGGGTCTTGGTTTCCCTTCTCCCTCCCTGGGGTCTTGGTTTCCCTTCTCCCTCCCTGGGGTCTTGGTTTCCCTTTTCCCTCCCTGGGGTCTTGGTTTCCCTTCTCCCTCCCTGGGGTCTTGGTTTCCCTTCTCCCTCCCTGGGGTCTTGGTTTCCCTTCTCCCTCCCTGGGGTCTTGGTTTCCCTTCTCCCTCCCTGGGGTCTTGGTTTCCCTTCTCCCTCCCTGGGGTTTGGAGACCTACTGACCTACAGTATGGGGAGGATTTATTTCAATGGCACATAGTTCTAGAGCCCTTGATGTTGCCACCCCCAGAGATTTCCCCTGTCCAAAGTAAGTCACCGAGGCAGATCACAATGGGATCATCTAGTTGTCTCTCTACAGGCCGATTACACTGATTCCGGCTTTAGCTCAGTGGACTAACCCAGTCTTGTGGCAGGTAGGTAGACCTGAGTTCAAAACCCAGATGGTCACAGAGGCAGATCATCTAGATGTTGTCTCTCTTCAGGCCTATTACACAGATTCTGTACACCGACAAGATCAACAACAACTTTGTTCCTGAACAACAACAGCTCTGCAGTGAAGCAGATGAGGACCAATGCTTTTGGTGTTGGGTGGAGAGATGACGCTGGAGATAATTGTGACCGTTGACCTAATCTGCCCCGAGTGACCACTACCCATAACAAAAAGCAATCCTAAATCAGGAACGTTACTCTGCAATAAAGTGTTCATAATAAGTTGTGGTCAATACTGAAATGTTGTGGTAACGTTTAAAGTATAATACTCACAGTCTAAATGGCTGTGCCGGATACCCTCCACATCCTCCGCATGAATGAACTGGTAGCACCTCTTCCCTACGATGTCCACTGGCGTCAGGTCCATGTAGTCGCTAATTCTACAACAGGGATTTGAACAGGATTCAGCATGTAAGGCAAGAGAAGAAGCAGCAACGGAAACAGAGAGAAAGATTCGAATGGGGTGTCATTACAGTGTAACCAGACAGGCAATTTTTCTTGTCACCCTGATATGTCAAACTAATGACTCTGAGGCAGATAAGCCCACGTATAACTCAGAACATTCAGGGACAAAAGGCTATTATGGAACCTAGGATGTCTTCCCATTCCACATGATAAAATGCCTATCACTTAGTATTGAATATCATCTATCCCTTCTTTTTTTGGTTCACCCAAAAGCAATCTGTCCACTATCTGTCTTAAATATTGTGCGGTTATTTTCTGATATTTCTAGTCTCCCACAAACCCTATGAAACAGATGAAAGAAGTCCTGATCAGTTTCCTTTTTTATTTTCCCAGAAAGGCTGAGACTATCTCACTGTAAAACTGACTGTCCAGATGTGATTTCCCCATAAATAACTGACTGTCTGGCAGACAGCGGTAAAATACATCTCAGTGATCTCAATCCCGTAGAGATGAGGACGGGTAGCAAAGAAATACAATGCACAAGATGAGGTGTACAATACATCGGCCTATTACGGTGCAATTTCCAAACAAATCATACAAATAACAACACTGTAGTGATTAGAGGGTAACTACCTACACAGGTATAAGAGCAACGTCATGTCAAGTGTTACCCATGATCCATTGTGGATATATTGGTTGTAAGAACCCCTTTTATGTAGTTGTAACAACATTGACATGGGTGATCAAAGTGTTAACAAATGAAGTGAGTAGTTCTGTGATACATATTTTATCATCATGTGTATTTTACTAGAATGTGTATTTCATTATCCAAACTATTCATCCCTCATTGAAATGCACTCTTCTCTTGGTGAATACCCATGCATTTCAGTTATGTATTTGACAGTCATGTGGGTAAGGTAAAGTCAAGTCTTACCTATTCTCGCAGTAGACAATGTTGAGGTCCATGTTGACCCGGGTGACAAACATTTGGCAGTCTATGCGCACCTCGTTGATGGTGGGAGGGGGGAGGGCGTGGGCTACCACCACCATGCCCATGATCTGAATGGGTACAGACCGACTGTGGGTCAATGCCATCCGGATTCTCAGCCTGCCTGTAACATGGATCACCTATATGAGGAGAGAGAGAGAGAGAGAGAGAGAGAGAGAGTTTCAGTCCAAAAGCAGTGATGGAGAATTCTAAACAAAAAATATAGACAGAGAATGGAGGTAGGACACAAATGTTTTCTCCTGAAATGATATTCTACACAAGAGAAGAGAGAGAGAGTTGAAGGTCCTAATTATTGCTAGCTTTAAAGTTTCAGCTAAGCTTTAAAGTCTTTGTAGCTCCATTTTGCCCTAGAGGAGGAATTGAATAGATATGCACACTACACTTTCAGATCCATCCATTTTAATCACTGCCAGTACACCCAGGGGGAATTGTTTTGTAGTCTTTAAACTACTGACACTGGCCTCTCAGTGGCACACCTCTGAGATTGGTGAGACGCGATTATCATCATTCACACAGACAGTTCCTGCTCCCTAAACTCATTCAAAGCCTCAGACCATAGGGGACCTCGGTGCCTCTCCTGCTTCACCAGGGACAGGCAACCCTCAACAATGGGAATGAGACATTGAATGCCAATTGGGATAGAGAGACAGAGAGACACACACACACACACACAAAAAGAACAACCCTATTTCAGACATGGTGTTGTTTTTGGAGCTTGGGAAGCTAACAGAACATTGACATGTTACAATGGCCCCGTCAGAGTGCTGGCCCAGGAGGAAAATGGTTTTGATGGTGTATGATATCTCCTTTTCAAAGGGAAACGATCAGTGATTGTGACGTGCTAGAAGCCATCATCAGTTTCCACAGTTAAATGATACTGACTCCTTTCCCCTGGAGTTTCTCCAGACAAAGAAGAACTGTGAATTGTCGTTTCAAACCCATTTTGAATGCAACTAAACTCTGTATAGGACATCCAATGGCATAGTTGAACATTTTTAAACAGTGTGAGAATCAAAAGAGTAGAAAGTGGGTACGAGCCCAGACCTGCTAAAACACACAAAACAGAATGCTAGGAGAGAGGCATTTTGGGGCTGAAGATTACAGCCTGTCTAGGGCTTGAAGTCACGCTGCTCTCAAATAGAGTACTGTTTTTTTTTTTTTAAGTTGAAGAGTGCAGTGAGACCTTGTTCAAGATCACCAGGGGAATGACTGTGAAGAACAGTTAAGAACAGTAACAGGTACTCTCAATCGGCTACCCATGTATATTATATTCTGTTCAATATGCCCCCCATGATTTGCAGTTACAGTCATTTCTGCAACATGTTAATCAGCTACTGTGCAGAATATACAGTGCATTCGGAAAGTATTCAGACCCCTTGACATTTTCCACATTTTGTTACTTTACAGCCTTACTCTAAAATGTATGAAATAGTTATTTTTCTCCCTCATCAATCTACACACGATACCCCATAATGACAAAGCAAAAACAGGTTTTTAGAAATTATTGCAAATTGTTCAAATAAAAAAAATGAAAAAAAGCATTTACAGCCTTGAGTCTTCTTGGGTATGATGCTACAAGCTTCACAATGTTGCCACCTCCATGCTTCACCGTAGGGATGGTGCCAGGTTTCCTCCAGATGTTACGCTTGGCATTCAGGCCAAAAAGGTCAATCTTGGTTTCGTCAGACCAGAAAATTTTGTTTCCCATGGTCTGAAAGTCTTTAGGTGCCTTTTGGCAAACTCCAGGTTTGTCATGTGCTTTTTACTGAGGAGTTGCTTCCGTCTGGTCACTCTACAATAAAGGCCTTATTGGTGGAGTGCTGCAGAGATGGTTGTCCTTCTGCAAGGTTCTCCCATTTCCACAAAGGAACTCTGGAGATCTGTCAGAGTGACCATTGGGTTCTTTGTTACCCCCTTGACCGAGGCACTTCTCCCCCGATTGCTCAGTTTGGCCAGGTGGCCAACTCTAGGAAGAGTCTTGGTGGTTCCAAACTTCTTCCATTTAAGAATGATGGAGGCTACTGTGTTCTTGGGTACCTTCAATGCTCCAGAAATTTGTTGGTACCCTTTTCTAGATCTGTGCCTTGACACAATACTGTCTCGGAGCGCTATGGACAATTCCTTCAACCTCATGGTTTGATTTTTTTCTCTCTGACATGCACTGTAAACTGTGGGACCTTATATAGACAGGTGTGTGCCTTTCCAAATCATATCCAATCAATTGAATTTACCACAGGTGGACTCCAATCAAATTGTAGAAACATCTCAAGGATGATCAATGGAAACAGGATGCACCTGAATTCAATTTTGAGTTTAATAGCAAAAGGTCTGAATATGTATATAAATAAGGTTAAGATTTCCCTTCACTGGAACTAAGGGGCCTAGCACAAACCATGAAAGACAGCCCCAGGCCTCCTGAGTGGCGCAGTGCATGGCAGTGCTAGCTGTGCCACTAGAGATTCTGGGTTCGAGTCCAGCCAGCCACGACGAGAGACCCATGGGGCTGCCCACAATTGGCCCAGCATCACCCGGGTTAGGGGAGGGTTTGGCCGGCAGGGAGATCCTTATCTCATCGCGCACTAGTGACTCCTGTAGTGGGCTGGGTGCAGTGCACGCTGACAGTCTCCAGGTGTATGGAGTTTCCTCTGACACATTGGTGTGGCTGGCTTCTTGGTTAAGTGGGCATTGTGTCAAGAAGCGGTGCGGCTTGGTTGGGTTGTGATTTTCGGAGGACGCATGGCTCTCGGCCTACCAATTGGATACCACAAAATTGGGGAGGAAAAGGGGTAAAAGAAATAAATATACAGTGCCTTGCGAAAGTATTCGGCCCCCTTGAACTTTGCGACCTTTTGCCACATTTCAGGCTTCAAACATAAAGATATAAAACTGTATTTTTTTGTGAAGAATCAACAACAAGTGGGACACAATCATGAAGTGGAACGACATTTATGGGATATTTCAAACTTTTTTAACAATTCAAAAACTGAAAAATTGGGCGTGCAAAATTATTCAGCCCCCTTAAGTTAATACTTTGTAGCGCCACCTTTTGCTGCGATTACAGCTGTAAGTCGCTTGGGGTATGTCTCTATCAGTTTTGCACATCGGGAGACTGACATTTTTTCCCATTCCTCCTTGCAAAACAGCTCAAGCTCAGTGAGGTTGGATGGAGAGCATTTGTGAACAGCAGATTTCAGTTCTTTCCACAGATTCTCGATTGGATTCAGGTCTGGACTTTGACTTGGCCATTCTAACACCTGGATATGTTTATTTTTGAACCATTCCATTGTAGATTTTGCTTTATGTTTTGGATCATTGTCTTGTTGGAAGACAAATCTCCGTCCCAGTCTCAGGTCAATTGCAGACTCCATCAGGTTTTCTTCCAGAATGGTCCTGTATTTGGCTCCATCCATCTTCCCATCAATTTTAACCATCTTCCCTGTCCCTGCTGAAGAAAAGCAGGCCCAAACCATGATGCTGCCACCACCATGTTTGACAGTGGGTTCATCTGTGTTGCTTTTACGCCAAACATAACGTTTTGCATTGTTGCCAAAAAGTTCAATTTTGGTTTCATCTGACCAGAGCACCTTCTTCCACATGTTTGGTGTGTCTCCCAGGTGGCTTGTGGCAAACTTTAAACGACACTTTTTATGGATATCTTTAAGAAATGGCTTTCTTCTTGCCACTCTTCCATAAAGGCCAGATTTGTGCAATATACGACTGATTGTTGTCCTATGGACAGAGTCTCCCACCTCAGCTGTAGATCTCTGCAGTTCATCCAGAGTGATCATGGGCCTCTTGGCTGCATCTCTGATCAGTCTTCTCCTTGTATGAGCTGAAAGTTTAGAGGGACGGCCAGGTCTTGGTAGATTTGCAGTGGTCTGATACTCCTTCCATTTCAATATTATCGCTTGCACAGTGCTCCTTGGGATGTTTAAAGCTTGGGAAATCTTTTTGTATCCAAATCCGGCTTTAAACTTCTTCACAACAGTATCTCGGACCTGCCTGGTGTGTTCCTTGTTCTTCATGATGCTCTCTGCGCATTTAACGGACCTCAGACTATCACAGTGCAGGTGCATTTATACGGAGACTTGATTACACACAGGTGGATTGTATTTATCCTCATTAGTCATTTAGGTCAACATTGGATCATTCAGAGATCCTCACTGAACTTCTGGAGAGAGTTTGCTGCACTGAAAGTAAAGGGGCTGAATAATTTTGCACACCCAATTTTTCAGTTTTTGATTTGTTAAAAAAGTTTGAAATATCTAATAAATGTCGTTCCACTTCATGATTGTGTCCCACTTGTTGTTGATTCTTCACAAAAAAATACAGTTTTATATCTTTATGTTTGAAGCCTGAAATGTGGCAAAAGGTCGCAAAGTTCAAGGGGGCCGAATACTTTCGCAAGGCACTGTATATATATATATATATATATATATATATATATATATATAACATAAAAACAGCCCCAGACCATTATTCCTCCTCCACCAAACTTTACAGTTGGCATTGTGGCATGTAGCGCCCTCCTGGCATCCGCCAAACCCAGATTTGTCCGTCGGACTGCCAAATGGGGAAGCGTGATTCATTACTCCAGAGTCCAATGGTGGCTAGCTTTATAGCACTCCTGTCAACGCTTGGCATTGCGCATGGTGATCTTAGGCTTGTGTGTGTGCTGCTCGGCCATGGAAACCCAGCTCACAGCAGTTCTTGTGCTGAAGTTGCTTCCAGAGGCAGTTTGGAACAACCGAGGACAGACGATTCAGCATACTTTTGTCCACATACTTTTGCATATATAGTGTATGCGTTAGATATATTTGATGTGTTAGATACTGTATTTTCTATATTTTAAATATGTGATCGATATATACAGTGCTTTCAGAAAGTATTCACACCCCTTTACTTTTCCACATCTTTGTAGTTTTACAGCCTGAATTTAAAATGGATTAAATTCAGATTTTGTGTCACGGATCTACACACAATACCCCATATTTTCAAGGTGAAATTTTGTTTGTAGAACATTTTTTTTATTAATAAAAAATGTCAAGCTGAAATGTTTTGAGTTAAGTATTCAACCCCTTTGAATACTTAACTCAGGCCTAACTAAGTTCAGGAGTAAACAAATCGCATAACAAGTTGCATGGACTCATTCCATGTTTAATAATAGTGGTTAACATGATTTTTTGAATGACTACCACATCTCTGTACCCCACACATACAATTATCTGTAAGGTCCCTCAATCGAGTAGTGAATTACAAGCACAGATTCAACCACAAAGACCAGGGAGGTTTTTCAATGCCTCACAAAGAAGGTTGGTAGATGTATAAAAATTACAAAGGAAGATGCTGAAAATCCCTTTGAAATGTTAAAGTTATTAATTAGGCTTTGGATGTTGTATCAATACACCCAATCACTACAAAGATACAGGCTCTTTCCTAATAGTTGCCAGAGAGGAAGGAAACCACTCAGGAATTTCACCATGAGACCAATGGTGATTTAAAAAAAGTTACAGTTTAATAGTAGTGATATCAAAAACTGAGGATGGATCAAGAACATTGTGATTACTCCACAATACAGGACAGATTGAAAAGGAGGCCTGTACAGAATACAAATATTCCACAATATGCATCCTGTTTGCGACAAAAACTACAAATAAATGTGGCAAAGAAATTAACTTTTATTCCTGAATACAAAGCTTTACGTTTGGGGCATATCCAAAACAACACATCACTGAGTACCACTCTTCATATTATCAAGCATAGTGGTGGCTGCATCATGTTATGGGTATGCTTGTCATCAGCTAGGCCAAGGAAGTTTTTTAGGATAAAAATAAACGGAATACAACTTTAACCACAGGCAAAATCCCAGAGGAAAACCTGGTTCAGTCTGCTTTCCACCAGATACTGGGAGATGAATTCCCCTTTCAGCAGGACAATAACCTGAAGCACAAGATCAAATATACACTGGAGTTGCTTACCAAGACGACATTGAATGTCCCTGAGTTTTGACTTAAATTGGCTTGAAAATATATGTCAAGACTTGAAAAATGGCTGTCTAGCAATGATCAACACTCAACCTCCCCCTTTTTCCTCCAAACATAACGATGGCCATTATGGCCAAACAGCTCTATTTTTGTTTCCCCAGACCAGAGGACATTTCTTGAAAAAGTAAGATCTTTGTCCCCATGTGCAGTTGCAAACAGTAGTCTGGCCTTTTTATGATGGTTTTGGAGCAGTTGTTTCTTCCTAGCTGAGCGGCCTTTCAGGTTATATCGATATAGGACTCGTTTTACTGTGGATATAGATACTTTTGTACCTGTTTCCTCCAGCATCTTCACAAGGTCCTTTGCTGTTGTTCTGGGATTGATTTGCACTTTTCGCACCAAAGTACGTTCATCTCTAGGAGACAGAACGTGTCTCCTTCCAGAGCGGTATGGCGGCTGCGTGGTCCCATGGTGTTTATACTTGCGTACTATTGTTTGTACAGATGAATGCGGTACCTTCAGGCATTTGGAAATTGCTCCCAAGGATGAATTTTCCAAGCTGTTTAAAGGCACAGTCAACTTAGTGTATGTAAACTTCTGACCCACTGGAATTGTGATACAGTGAATTATAAGTGAAATAATCTGTCTGTAAACAATTGTTGGAAAAATGACTTGTGGCATGCACAAAGTAGATGTCCTAACCGACTTGCCAAAACTATAGTTTGTTAACAAGACATTTGTGGAGCGGTTGAAAAACTAATTTTAATGACTCCAACCTAAGTGTATGTAAACGTCCGACTTTAACTGTATGTATCATGTCAATCAATGTCTGGTTGGTCCATTCAGAATCACTCTGCATATGAGAGTTCCCTACAGTCCGTTGGGCAGCAAAGTGTTGGACAGATCTAGGGCGGCAGGTAGCCTAGTGGTTCAAATCCCTCAGCTGACTAGGTGAAAAATGTGACATCTTTCAAATAGTTTTAGTGTTTTCTTTAGCCTGCCTGAAACCTGGGTTTTCCAACTTCTCAACTTCTCAGTGTGCCAGGCAAGCTCAATCAAGCCCAGCTTTAGTATTTGAAATGATTTGAAATAGTACTTGAACCCAGGTCTGGAACAGTCTGCCGATCAGGCTCACACATCAGTCAGACAGTATGCTGTCTATCTTGATCAGACCTCAGAGTGACGGCCAGGCAGGTGCTGACACACATTTGACAAGGCTGTTGGTTGGCAGGTTTCAATAGGACATCACAGCAGCACAACGAAACCAGGGCAGAGGAAGACATCTAATGACTGTACTGGCTGGATGGAACAAGCCCATGATGCTTTGCTCCAGAGGACACCATCCCATGCAAAAATAAAATACACACTGCTCTGCTTCACTCAATTGAATACAAAGGAGCTCTCTGTTAAATAAATAAACATTCAAATGTATTAAAAACGTACAAAATGGAAATTATATTTTCAGAAGCCCAAAGCTTGGGGCATTAAAAGTTAGTTTGAAAAAGACAACTTTTCAAGTAATTGCCACAAAGCAAACGGCGGCTAGCTAGATTGCTGCAGGAGTGCTCTTGGCAAGAACATCATAAGCTCTGGCGAAACATTAAATATGCTCAAGCAGCTAAATGCAAACTGACACGGCAAGGGTTCACAACAGCGGCAGTGAGAGGCAGATGAATAGCATATCTCAATTTAATACAAGCCAACATAACAAAGGGATCAATTTTTATAATTCATGGTTCAGCACACAATGCACTCTCTCCCCCGCCAGTGAATATAGAAGAGGTATACATAAGAAATAAGATTCATCTGTTCCCAGGGATTCTCTGGAGTGCTTTTGAAATGTGATACAGCACAAATAATGATGGAGAACCTTTACATGAGCGCATTAAATGAGATGGGCTGAGATCTGTTTAAAAAAGATGGGTTTAAAGCTAGAGCAGAATTCACTTTGATTTGACCTCCAGAGTGAAGTGGGGATATAAGCGGCCATGATGCGTGCCGCCGACGCTGCCGTGCATCACCTCGCTTCGCCGCCCGGGCTCTCAGCTGGAGGAGCAGATCACCTAATGCCTGGTGGATGCTGTATGCAAAATTCATACCTACCAACCACCCGCCTGTAACAACACAAGTGTTGACTTAATTTAAAGTAAACGCAATAAGAGGTGTCCTTGTCTGGCCTGTAATGTATGCATGTGTGTGTATGTGAATATTTATGCCTGGGCACCATGGCGTCCATACTTCATGGTTATTTGCATATGTCTGGGTGGACATGGCAAACAACATGGGAGATGTAGAACTATGGAAAGAGACTTTTGGATTCTCTCTCTCTCTCTCTCTCTCTCTCTCCCTCTCTCTCTCTCTCTCTCTCTCTCTCTCTCGCTCTCTCTCTCTCTTTATTTATGTACACAGGGACTCATTATGGATGGGCTGTAGGAACAGAAAAAGGGCACCCAACACTTTCCCACTTCCGCCACTTCCTGTCCTTTTCTCCTCTCTCCCTCTCTCTCTCTCTCTCTCAGGAAGAGCCACCCATTATCGTCCAAGACCAACGAAACCCAATTGTTGGTGTCAAGTCAGACGGTCAATTTCTTTCTACCTTCTCATTCTTAGTCCGGCAAACTTTGCTACTGCAAATACAATATACAATAAAGGCATTGGAGAGATATATCCAATCCCACTCCACTGCTGTTGGGTTTACCCTTGAGAACACAAAGTGCATTAGGGTGGGATAATGCCAGAATGAGGCCAGACACAGACAAAGAGACAGAGATGATATGGAGATCCTTGGAGAGAGATAGAGGCATCAGGATGAGGCTGGGCTCGTCCCTGTGTGTCCTTACAGCCCATCGCATCAGCCTTAATCCTATATCTCTGTTCCAAACCCCAGAAGCCACACATCTTATCAACTTAATGTTGAGCCTGCTTGACTTTTTCTCGATAAAATAATGTTTTACACCGACAGCTACAATTTGTCTGACATGCTATGAGTATAATGATGACTACAGTGCCGTAGAATTACATATAGAACGCCATACAAAATATTAAGAACATGGGCCAGCATCCCTGTGGAACGCTTTTGACACCTTGTGGGGGGGGGGGGGGTTCTTAAAGTTTTGTATATTCAGTGTATATACAGTGCCTTGGGAAAGTATTCAGACCCCTTGACTTTTTCCACATTTTGTTACTTTACAGCCGTATTCTAAAATTGATTAAATAAAAAAAATCTATCTATACACATTACCCTATAATGACAAATCGAAAACCTTTTTTTTTTTACATGTTAACAAATTTATAACAAAATGAAAAACAAAAATACCTTATTTACATAACTGTTCAAACCCTTTGATATGAGACTCGAAATTGAGCTCAGGTGCATCATGTTTCCCATTGATCATACTTGAGATGTTTCTACAACTTGATTGGAGTCCACCTGTAATGAATTCAATTGATTGGACATGATTTGGAAAGGCACACACCTGTCTATTTAAGGTCCCACAGTTGACAGTGCATGTCTGAGTTAAAACCAAGCCATGAAATCGAAGGAATTGTCCGTAGAGCTCCGAGACAGGATTGTGTCGAGGCACAGATCTGGAGAAGGGTACCAACACATTTCTGCAGCATTGAAGGTCCTCAAGAACACAGTGGCTTCCATCATTCTTAAATGGAAGAAGTTAAGAACCATCAAGACTCTTCCTAGAGCTGGCCGCCAGGCCAAATTGAGAATTTGGGGGAGAAGGGCCTTGGCCAGGGAGGTGACCAAGAACATGATGGTCACTCTGACAGAGCTCCAGAGTTCCTTTGTGGAGATTGGAGAACCTTCCAGAAGGACAACCATCTCTGTAGCACTCTACCAAAGCCTTTATGGTAGAGTGGCCAGACAGAAGCCACTCCTCAGTAAAAGGCACATGACAGCTCACTTGGAGATTTGCCAAAAGGCACCTAAAGGACTCTCAGACCATGAGAAACAAGATTCTCTAGTCTGATGAAACCAAGATTGAACTCTTTGGCCTGAATGCCAAGTGTCACATCTGGAGGAAACCTGGCACCATCCTTACGGTGAAACATGGTGGTGGCAGCATGGGGGGGTTGTTCCTAAAGGGTAAAATGTTAAAATCCTTGATGAAAACCTGCTCCAGAGCGCTCAGGACCTCAGACTGGGGAAAAGGTTCACCTTCCAACAGGACAATGACCATAAGCACACAGCCAAGACAACACAGGAGTGTCTTCGGGACAAGTCTCTGAATGTCCTTGCATGGCCCAGCCAGAGCCCGGACTTGAACCCGATCGAACATCTCTGGAGAGACTTGTAAATAGCTGCGCAGCGACGCTCCCCATCCAACCTTACAAAGCTTGAGAGGATCTGCAGAGAAGATTCAGAGAAACTCCACAAATACAGGTGTGCCAAGCTTGTTCTTCAACAAAATACTGAGTAAAGGGTCTGAATACTTATGTAAATTTGATATTTTTATTAAATTTGCAAAAACGTCTAAAAACCTGTTTTTGCTCTTTCATAATGAGGTATTGTGTGTAGATTGACGAGGGGAGAAAAAAATTATTTAATCGATTTTTGAATAAGGCTGTAACATAACAAAATGTGGAAAAAGTCAAGGGGCCTGAATACTGTCCGAATGCACTGTATGTAACACCATACTGCTGAGGGAATGTGGATTATAGGATCTCTGTGGCTTGGCCACTGTGCCTCTGGGTCTTACCTTGTAGCCTGAAGACTTGATGTGGACACCTCTCTTGGTCAGTGTGGACTTCATACGGATGAAGAAGGAGCGCTCTAGAGTGTTGTCTGGGGAAAGCAGGCTGGGGCTGGTGGACTCAACTGTGGAGGCAAACACACACACACACACACACACGGTTACTCTACATTACCTGGCCAATACATCTGTGTGTTTGTAGTAGTGTTTTGTAGTAGGCCTAAGAGAGGTGGCGTGATATTAAGTAAGATGGGCAGACGTAGTAACTTCTCATTGAGTTTCTATCATCTCCCAGGTAATCTTCTAGTTTGAAAAAAAAAAAAACTCAATGAAATCAACACAATACAAGTTGCCAATATAAGTTGGACAATGTTTTAATCATGTTCTGTAATAGCGTACAACCTCTGCTTCGTCTAACACTGTAATTGTTCAAAAGTCAAGTGCATGTTTCTTTTCATTGAGCTCAAGTGTAGTATGTATTCTCCATGAAGTACAATATTGCAATTTCATGTAATGGAATACTTATTAGAGTTGATTCACGTTTCTTTTTATATGCACAAACAAACAAGCGTGACATTGTCAATGAATTAGAGCTCATCTAACTCTAAACAATGATATTCATCCTTGATTCAACAAAGTTCAAGATCCGAAGTCAATTCTAAACATACGTTTGTCATCTTCGTCTCAACGCATTTAAAAACGACCACGACTGAGGTCAGTCTGAGTCTCGGCAACAGAACACAACGAGGATACCTATTAGTCAAAGGTGAAACGGCCCATTTGTCACTCTGTGTTCCTGCGCTCCTGATCAAGGCTTAATAATCAAATGCATATTCATAACATTCAATCCATCTGGGGGGATAATATAGGTGCAGACAGGCCCGCCCCTTCTTGTATCGCTGAGTGTGTGTGTGTGTGTAGACATTAAACTATACTTTTGGGGACCAGAAGTCCCAACAAGAACAGGTAACTAAGAAAAATTGGGTTGATTATTGATTAAAGGCTATTTCTAAAGAGCTAACTCTAATTAGAGTTTATGATTTGGATTAGAATTATGGTTAGGATTAAAATAAGGGGTTAACGGTAAGGTTTAGGGGCCTCCTGAATGGCGCAGCGATCTAAGGCACTGCGAGCGGCGTCACTACAGATCCAGGTTTGATACATGGCTTTGTCGCAGCCGGCCGCAACCGGGAGACCCATGAGGCGGCGCACAATTGGCCCAGAGTTGTCCAGGTTAGGGGAGGGTTGTCCTTGTCACATCGCGCACTAGCGACTCCTGTGGCAGGCCAGGTGCATAAACTCTGACACGGTCGCCAGGTGTACGGTGTTTCCTCCAACACATTGGTGCGGCTGGCTTCCGGGTTAAGCGAGCAGTGTGAAGAAGCAGTGCAGGTTGTGTTTTGGAGGACACACGGCTCTCGAGCGTTGCCTC
The DNA here is from genome assembly GCF_057628025.1 of Oncorhynchus mykiss. NCBI lineage: Eukaryota > Metazoa > Chordata > Actinopteri > Salmoniformes > Salmonidae > Oncorhynchus > Oncorhynchus mykiss. The sequence continues at coordinate 41,875,697 of NC_143040.1, forward strand.
TCCAGAGTCCGTATGAGAGTTGCAGCGCTGGGACAAGACTAAAACTACCAATTGTCTGGTGTCTGATGATTTAAAAATGTTTTGTAATTCTATTAATCTTACCCAGTTGATTAACTCACCCACTCGCTCAAATCTTAAATGCCCAGATAAATCTACCCTGATTGATTTGATATTGACAAATGTTCCACATAAATATTCTGTGGTTGGTGTTTTTTGTAATGATTGAAGTGACCACTGTGCTGTTGTTGCTGTTAGAAATAATAAGGTTCCAAAGACAAACCCACGTTTTATTCGTAAGAGAAATTTGAAGTGTTTTAATGAGCAGGCTTTCTTTAATGATTTGTTTTATTTGGACTGGAGCAGATTGAGTTTATCCCTGGTGTGAAAACTGCCTGGAAATTCTTTCATGGTGGTTTTTCCCAAATAGTAAACAAACATGCCCCATTCCGCAGGTTCAGGGTTAAAGGGCAGGATAATCCATGGTTTTCTTCTGAGCTGTCTTGTATTATTCACAACTGTAATCTAGCCTGGGCTAAAGCAAGGAAATCATGTTCTGATGCAGATTGGCTTCTTTTTAGGCAGTTACGAAACAAGTGTTATTTTCATCTCATGAAGGCCAAATCAGAATATTTTATGTCTGTTACCACTGATAACCTGAATGACCCTAGAAAGTTTTGGAAGGCTATTAAGTCTATGTCTGGTAACAGTAATGTTAATGAATTACCGTCATGTGTTTTGAAGGACTCTGATGCTGTATATGACAAAACTGAAATGCTGAATTGTTTCAATGAGCACTTTGTATCATCTGGTAGGCTGTTTGATTCAGTGTCCTCTGTCTCTGTACGACCCTGTGTGGATGAACCAGTGAGAGCTGGTCAAACTTTTAGCTTTTTGACATTCTCAGTGCAGGTGGTACATAAAGCCCTGCAATCCTTAGATCAGAGAAAGCCTGTAGGTCCTGATCTTTTGGATCCCTGCTTTTTAAATCTGGCAGCTGATTTCATAGCTGAACCACTTACATATCTGTTCAATCTAACCCTGAAATGTAATGAAATTCTGGAAATCAGCATTTGTCCTACCACATTTAAAATGGGGAGATCCAACTCTTTTAAATAATTATAGGCCAATCTCAAAGCTGTCACCGCTGGTGAAAATACTTGAAACCCTTGCGCGTGAACAGCTAAAAGAGTTTTTATTTACTAACTCTATTTTTTTTATCAACGTACTAATCGGGCTTCAGGAAGAATCATAGCACAATTACAGCAGCCATGAAGGTTTTAAATGATATCACTGAAGCCCTTGACAAAAAACAGCACCGTGTCTCACTTTTTATTGATCTCTCTAAGGCTTTTGATACAGTTGATCATGCTATACAAAGGCAAAGATTGTCGAGTGTAGGTCTTTCAGAGCATGCAGTTGCATGGTTTGCTAACTATCTGTCTGATAGAACTCAGTGCACTCAATTTGATGGGCTTATGTCTGTTAAATTGTCTGTCTTTAATGGTGTGCCCCAAGGCTCTGTACTTGGTCCTCTCGTATTCACTATTTATATAAATGATTTAGACAAAAATGTCCAAAATGCGCAACATTTTTATGCTGATGATACTGTTATTTACTGTTGTGCCTCGTCAACAACAATCAACAATTTACAAAAAAATTTACGCTGAAATTGGGATTTTATTTTAGGAATAAGGCCTGTTTTTCTTTTGAAGCCAGAAGGAGGCTAGTATCAGCTACATGTATGCCTTTACTAGACTATGGGGATATTTTATATATGAATGCTTCCGCTTAGTGTTTGAGATCAATTGACACCCTTTACCATGGCACTTTGAGATTTATTTTAAACTGCAAAACCCTTACGCACCACTGCACTTTGTATACCTGGCCTTCTCTAGTCACTCGTAGGCTCAGGCAAGGGTATATTTTTATTTACAAAGCCATTTTGGGTTTACTACCTTTTTATTTGGGCATTTTTATTGTTCAGAAATGTGGCGGGTACTCTCTTCGTTCGCTGGACTTTATCCTGCTAACTGTTCCAAATGTCCGAACTGAAAAGGGCTTTTATGTACTCTGTGCCATCGTCTTGGAACGCCTTACAAAATACTTTTAAACTGGAAGAACTTGTCCCGATTGGTATTTTTAAATCACTGGTGAATTATCTTGAGACTGATTCCTTGACCTGTCAATGTTTTTAATTTGCTGTTTTTGATTTGTTATACTCTTGTGAATTCCATGGTTTTTACTAGATTACTTGTAGTTTTTCATGTTGTTTGTCTGTAATTTTTGTAATGACTTGGTGCTGCCTATCTTGGCCAGGACGCTCTTGAAAAATATATTTTAAATCTCAATGAGCCCTTCCTGGTTAAATAAAGGTTAAATCAAATAAAACAAATTGGATATCATGAAATTGGGAAGGGGTAAAAATACACAACACATTCAATAAAATATTTTTTAAAAGATAAGCTTCAGGTTAAGGTTAAGGTTAGGTTTAGGGTTAAGGTTAGGTTTTGGGGTTAAGGTTAGGGTTAAGGTTAGTGTTAGGGTTAAGTTTAGTGTTAGGGTTAGGTTTAGGGTTAGGTGTTAGGGAGAATAGGATTTTGAATGGGAATCAATGTTGCGTCCCCAGGTTAGTTAAACAAGACCGTGTGTGTGTTTGTGTGTGTGTGTGCGTGTGCATGCGTTTGTCTCCCCTGACTGTCTCTGTCCCCAAAGCTGGACAGGACATTAGACAGCCTCCACTTTACTCTACAGGCAGACAGGCAGACACACAGCCATGGACAAGACTAGGAGATTACATTGAAATGGGATTACTAAAACAGCACACCTGGAAAATCCGGTTTTCTGCTACTCTGCATATAACAAGGCTGCAGTGACTTTGGGTCTCTGGAACCGGAAACAATGTGATCAGTGTAAAGGAGGAGGGTGGGGAAGGAGGGATGAAGGGAGGGGTGAGGGGTGCTGGTGCCATTCTCTTTCACAAGGCAACGGTTTTTTCTCTTCTTTTCTGAGGACATGAATTAAATGTCATTTAAAATCTAACCAGTCCTTTATCACTCTGGGGAGAAGCCAGAGCCATGTTATATTTAGTCATTTCATTTCTTCTGATTAAATATGAATTACTATGAAATTTTGCTCATCATCTAACACAGCAGAATACGCCAACAGCTTTTTAATACACTGTATAAGCAGCAGCAGCCACAAACTTCAGCAGTAGCTCTAGGAGTTTAATTCGCCTCTCTAATCCAATCACATCAACCTTATTTCTCTTATCACAGATTCCCATTTTGAATTAAATGAGCTCATTAGTTTTAATCAAAGGCAGAGAGATCAAAACGTACACTTAAATGCTTTAGATCAGAGCTGCCAGTCAGCTGCAGAGTTCTATTTTACTAAAACACAAGATCAGAGCCTCTTCGAACTGAGAATTTTCATTAGGGAAGGAGGGAAGGCACGAGCCAACCGACCGGCCTTAAAGACACAGAGCTCTTTTTTCACCCTACGGACGTCTAACTAAAGCAACATCAGAGTCATTTGTGAGGGGTTGGAGGGTGGTGGTGTGTTTCACCACCAGTGGGCTTCTGTTAGTTGGCGGTTATGATGTGAATGTGAATTACAGACTGGGCAATTTACGAGTCAGACACGGCGAACGGCATTGCAATACTTTCTTCATCAAACTAATGGTAATATCTGGTCTGTTGGAGCATTACTCTGATTATTATAGTGTGGCACAGGGGATAATTTGTGTTCCTAGATAGAGAGGCTGATTTCACATGATACTGTATTCGTCCCAAATGGCACCCTATTCCCTTTATAGTGCGCTACTTTTGAGACTTTACTCAAAATGAGTGCACTATATAGGGGAAAGGGTGCCATTTGGGACACACCCCGTGGTTCTATTGCGAGGGCAGCCCCAGCCCAATGAATGGTTTTTGATACTGCATGGGAGAATAATGATTTACTGTACTGTAGGTATGTGTTATAGGGTTGTAATACATTAAGTACCGTGCTAACACGTAAACCATAGAGTGATTGCCACCTAATCGTGTGGTCAAGTGACCATATTGAGATCCATGCATGTTTATGTTGATAGTAAAAAGAGAGCAGTGCCCAAACCTTGAAAGGTTAATGTAGCCTACCACATCTTTACATGTAGAGTAAGCAGCCGTCAAACATCAAGTGCCAGAGCACTTTGCAGTGAAATGTTAAACTATACAAGACAATAAGCTTTACAAGCCTGGATCGAATATAAAAAATGACACCATAAAAGATTACTTCTTAAAAAGATACAATTATTTGTGAGCATAATTTACGGTTTGGCATGGTCTTCCGGTCTGGATTCATTTTCCTGATGAAAGCCCTCAGAATGAACCGTCTCTGTGTGTAAGTGATGAGACGTTAAAAGTATTACTTTCTGCGCTGTGGTGTCGATTGTTGACCATCATCAATAACCCACTGGCAGTTCTTTATCCCCCTGTTGCTCCTCTCCTCTCCCTGACAACCCCCGTCACCATACCATTTCTACACACCTGGGATGACTCAGATGGGGAAGCTGCTACAAAGCCAAGACACTTCTACAAGCTACAAGCTCCCTGTCTTAAATGACTTATATGCCTTAGCCAGGCTCCCATACTCCGGCTGCTAATATTCCTCAATTTACATTTATATAAATATTAGTACCAATTCAAAGCGTCAAGCATTTAACGCACAGATAAATCAAGATAAAGTGTATAGCCCATGGCTCAGGCTCAGTGTGTCTGTCCTCCATATCTAGACGCGGGGAGGTCCTTGTCTCGCCCCGCTCTGATGAATGAGGGCCTCTCTCTGTACATTAGTAATGATATATAATGCACCAGGCCCTGTACTAATTGGAAGGCTCTGCTGGCTGGCTCCATATTGAGAGGTAGAGGGTGATTTTTCAATACAGCTCGCCTTTGTGTTTGGGAGAGAAAGTGTGTGTGTGTGTGTGTGTGTGTGTGTCTATGTGTGTGCGTGTGTGTGTCTATGTGTGTGTGTGTGTGTGTGTCTATGTGTGTGTGTGTGTGTGTGTCTATGTGTGTGTGTGTGTGTGTGTGTGTGTGTGTGTGTGTGTCTATGTGTGTGTGTGTGTGAGCGGGATATGAAACATACAGAGAGAGACTTGTATTGCAATGGCGGCATTAATAATTAGAGGTTGACAGGAAAAATGCCGTCAGGCACCTTGTCCTCCTCTGTCACTTGTGCCTCCTATCCTCTACACCCAGTAACCCTCTAGCCAACACTCCAAGGGAGGGAGATTAATTTAAAACATACAGCTATACCATGCCTCATTTCAGGCAGAGTGACATTCAAAAGAAATTAAAAATTAGATAATTTTCAGATTTTCCTGTATGGCAAATTCAAGATATCAACTAATGATTGAGGTACTATGACAGGTGTCCAGTTTAACAGTGGGAGTGTAAAGGGTGAATATATACTGTATTTCTCTCTAGAGTGGAGCACTGGATTCCTTTTTCTTTTTTCATCAAGGTCAATATCCTTCTTAAATGGTTGCCACTAGATGCCATTTCAACTTCATGCAATGCCACTGAGGCGGCTTGTGGTGGGAATCTGTACGTATCATACAGAGCTCTCCCTACAGGACCCCCTGAGACCTTTCAAGAGGCACCTCTTATATTGTAATACAATATAATAGCTGCAATTTCTTGACAGCCAATTTCGCTCTCCATCACTAAGTGCCCAGGCACTTTGCTGATTTCACAATACATCTCTAAAGATAAATTAGGATAAATAGAAGCAAATATGTTCCAATATGTTTCTCCTAGACCTAGTGATTACGTTAATTGATGAAAACACATTCTTCCAACCAAACATGGAGCACCTCTAATATAGCTTAATAAAGTGCTGATATGCCTTGGTTGACAATACAGAAAGTATTGCTATCTGGAAAATCGTAGAGGATACAAAAGGTGCTTCTAAAATAAGACTTTTAGTACCAGAGGAGTAACTTCTATATCATATACACTGAATAATAAAAACTGAAGTACCAACGTGGAAAGGAAAAACAAGGAAAAACACTTTGTTTGAAAACTAAACTTCCAAAGGTTTTCCCTGAAATATTCTCTAAACCCCCCTACATGTACGTAGTGCCAATATGATAACTACAACATGACAAACCATGAGTATAAATACACACATATAAGGGTCTACTCATAAATATATCCTTTATAAACTGGCCTGTTTCTCATTGGCTTGGAAAACGAAACGTCCAACGATTTCCCCTAAAACATTCTCTAAATCTCCTCCCTATTTGAGAGCCGTTGTATCTATCTAAGCTGGAACCCCACCCGAGTCACCATGTCAAGCTCTAGATGAAGGCAACGTGAGACGTGCTTACAGGCGTACGTTTACAGCCAAATGGAAGGATGAAGCGCTGACGCAACCACGATCAACACAGCAGATCAACACAGCAGATCAACACAGCAGATCAACACAGCAGATCAACACAGCAGATCAACACAGCAGATCAACACAGCAGATCAACACAGCAGATCAACACAGCAGATCAACACAGCAGATCAACACAGCAGATCAACACAGCAGATCAACACAGCATATCAACACAGCAGATCAATGCGGAGGTGCAAATAAAACCGAAAGGCCCCGAAGAGTGAAGTGATAATTCAATCCCGAGTTGTAAATGCTCTTTAAAAGGTTTTTCAAATTCATGTATTATTCCAATCAGGGAGCTACACCCATATAGTCCATCAACGTGAATAAATAAAAAAACAGGGGTCTTGTTGACTAACTAACAATCATTTCTAGTGTGTCTATTAAAATGCAAAAGGCTAAATCAGAAGCTTGCCAAAAGAGTTTGTCATAAAAAGAACTGAAGATGAATGTTGATCTCTTCAACATCAAGTTTTCTGATGCCCAGCCCGCATCTACATGCTGTTTGACATATCAGACCAGACTTCATAGAGACCTTCCATACGCTGATTATGGTTATCCCAACCACAAATACAGTACCAGTCAAAAGTTTGGACACACCTACTCATTCAAGGGTTTCTCTATTACTATTTTCTACACTGCAGAATAATAGTGAAGACATCACAACGATGAAATAACACATATGGAATCATGTAGTAACCAAAAAATTGTTAAACAAATCAAAATATATTTTATATTTGAGATTCTTCAAAGTAGCCACACTTTGCCTTTGATGACAGCTCTGCACACTCTTGGTATTCTCTCAACCAGCTTCATGAGGTAGTCACCTGGAATGCATTTCAATGAACAGGTGTGCCTTGTTAACAATTTATTTGTGGAATTATTTTCCTTCTTAATGCATTTGAGCCAATCAGTTGTGTTGTGACAAGGTAGGAGTGGTATACAGAAGATAGCCCTATTTGGTCAAAGACCAAGTCCATATTATGCCAAGAACAGATCAAATAAGCAAAGAGAAACAACAGTCCATCTTTACTTTAAGACATGAAGGTTAGTCAATACGGAAAGTTTCAAGTGCAGTCGCAAAAACCATCAAGCGCTATAAAGAAACTGGCTCTCATGAGGACCACCACAGGAAAGGAAGATGCAGAGTTACCTCCGCTGCAGAGGATAAGGTCATTAGAGCCTCAGAAATTGCAGCCCAAATAAATGCTTCACAGAGTTGAAGTAACAGACACATCTTAACATGAACTGTTCAGAGGAGACTGTGTGAAGCAGAGGTAGAGCAATGGCGCCGGAGAAGAAGGCTGATGTTTTACGTGTCCCCAACCGATTGTGTTTTTTGTTCGTTTATTTGCGTTGTTTGTAACGGTTTTCTTTTTTTTCTTATTCTGCACATAATGTTGCTGCTACCGTCTCTTATGACCGAAAATAACTTCTGGACATCAGGACAGCGATTACTCACCACGGACTGGGAGAAACCTTTTTTTCCTTTAACAAGTCCAACACGAATCATATACTGCTTTCTCGGGAACAGGCCCAGATCCCTGTCATTTGCGTGAAGAGGAGGCGGAGAAAAAGGGGCCAGAGGGCGGGCTGCCTTCTGAGAATTCGTAGGCGATCGAATAAACCTCCACTTCCTTCCATTCTGCAAGCAAAGGTACAATCTTTGGAGAAAAAAAATTGATGACCTACACGGAAGATTAAACTACCAATGGGACATTCAAAACTGTAACATCTTATGCTTCATGGAGTCGTGGCTGAACAACGACAATATCAACATACACCTGGCTGGTTATACGCTGTAGCGGCAGGATAGAACAGCGGTGTCTGGTAAGACAAGGGGCGGCGGACTATGTCTTTTTGCAAACAACAGCTGGTGCACAATATCTAAGAAAGTCTCGAGCTATTGCTCGTCTGAGGTAGAGTATCTCATTATAAGCTGCAGACCCACTATCTACCTAGAGAGTTTTCATCTGTATTTTCGTAGCTGTTTACATTCTACCACAGACGGAGGCTGGCACTAAGACAGCATTGAATGAGCTGTATTCCGCCATAAGCAAACAAGAAAACGCTCACCCAGAGGCGACGCTCCTAGTAGCCGGGGACTTTAATGTAGGGAAACTTCAATTTGTTTTACCTCATTTCTATCAGCATGTTAAACGTGCAACCAGAGGAAAAAAACTCAGAGACACATACAAAGCTCTCCCTTGCCCTCCATTCGGCAAATCTGACCATAATTCTATCCTCCTGATTCCTGCTAACAAGCAAATATTAAAGCAGGACGCACCAGTGACTAGATCAATAAAGAAGTGGTCAGATGAAGCAGATGCTAAGCTACAGGACTGTTTTGCTAGCACAGACTGGAATATGTTCCGGGATTCCTCCGATGACATTGAAGAATACACCACATCAGTCATTGGCCTCATCAATAAGTGCATCGATGACGTCGTCCCCATAGTGACAGTACGTACATAACCCAACCAGAAGCCATGGATTATAGGCAACATCCGCACTGAGCTAAAGGCTAGAACTGCCACTTTCAAGGAGCGGGACTTTAACCCAGAAGCTTATAAGAAATCCCGCTATGCACTACGACGAACCAACAAACAGGCAAAGCGTCAATACAGGACTAAGATCGAATTGTACTATACCGGCTCTGATGCTCGTCTGATGTGGCAGGGCTTGCAAACTATTACAGACTATAAAGGGAAGCACAGTTGAGAGTGTACTGCGGGCATGCGCTGACCCAGTGGCAAGTGTCTTCACTGACATTTTCAACCTCTCCCTGTCCGAGTCTGTAATACCAACATGTTTTAAGCAGACCACCATAGTGCCTGTGCCCAAGAACACTAAGGTAACCTGCCTAAATGACGACCAACCCGAAGCACTCACGTCTGTAGCCATGAAGTACTTTGAAAGGCTGGTCATGGCTCACATCAACACCATTATCCCAGAAACCCTAGATTCACTCCATTTTGCATACCGCCCCAACAGATCCACAGATGATGCAATCTCTATTGCCCTCCACACTGCCCTTTCCCACCTGGACAAAAGGAACACCTATGTGAGAATGATATTCATTGACTACAGCTTGGCGTTCAACACCACAGTACCCTCAAAGCTCATCAATAAACTAAGGACCCTGGGACTAAACACCTCCCTCTGCAACTGGATCCTGGACTTCCTAACGGGCCGCCCCCAGGTGGTAAGGGTAGGTAACAACACATCCGCCAAGCTGATTCTCAACACAGGGGCCCCTCAGTGGTGCGTGCTCAGTTCCTTCCTGTACTTCCTGTTCACTCATGGTTGCACGGCCAGGCACAACTCCAACACCATCATTAAGTTTACCAATGACACAACAGTGGTAGGCCTGATCACCGACAACGACGAGACAGAGACCTGGACATGTGGTGGAGGTCAGAGACCCGGTCGTGTGGTGCCAGGACAACAACCTCTCCCTCAACGTGATCAAGACAAAGGAGATGATTGTGGACTAAAGGAAAAAGAGGATTGAGCATGCCCCATTCTCATCGACGAGGCTGCAGTGGAGAAGGTTGAGAGCTTTAAGTTCCTTGGTGTCCACATCACCAACAAACTAACATGGTCCAAGCACACCAAGACAGTTGTGAAGAGGGCACGACAAAACCTATTCCACCTCAGGAGACTGAAAATATTTGGTATGAGTCCTCAGATCCTCAAAAGGTTCTACAGCTGCACCATCGAGAGCATCCTGACTGGTTGCATAACTGCCTGGTATGGCAACAACTCGGCTACCGACCGCAAGGCTCTACAGAGGGTCGTGCGAATGGACCAGTACATCACTGGGGCCAAGCTTCCTGCCATCCAGGACCTCTATACCAGGCGGTGTCAGAGGAAGGCCCTAAAAATTGTCAAAGACTCCAGCCACCCTAGTCATAGACGGTTCTCTCTGATACTACACGGCAAGCGGTACCCGAGCGCCAAGTCTAGATCCAAGAGGCTTCTAAACAGATTCTACCCACAAGCCATAAGACTGCTGAACATCTAATCGAATGGCTACCCAGACTAGTTGCATTGCCCCCACCCCTTCTTTTACACAGCTGCTACTCTGTTATTATCATCTATACATAGTCACTTTAATAACTTTACCTACATATACATATTACCTCAACTAACCGGTGCCCCAGCACATTGACTCTGTACCGGTACCCCCCTGTATATAGTCTCGCTATTGTTATAAATTTGAGATTTTTGGTTCCAACCGCCATGTCTTTGTGAGACGTAGAGTAGGTACATGGATGATATCCACATGTGTGGTTCCTGCTGTGAAGCATGGAGGAGGAGGTGTGATGGTGCTTTGCTGGTGACACTGTCAGTGATTTATTTAGAATTCAAGGCACATTTAACCAGCATGGCTACCAAAGCATTCTGCAGTGATACACCATCCCATCTGGTTTGCGCTTAGTGGGACTATCATTTATTTTCAGGACAATGACCCAACACACCTCCAGACTGTGTAAGGGCTATTTGACCAAGAAGGATAGACAGAGTGCTGCATCAGATGACCTGGCTACCACAATCACCTGACCTCAATTCAATTGAGATGGTTTGGGATGAGTTGAACAGCAGAGTGAAGGAAAGTCCGTTCAACTTTTCCAAAACTGTTGGAAAAGCATTTCAGGTGGAATGCCAAGCGTGTGCAAAGCTGTCATCAAGGCAAAGGGTGGCTACTTTGAGGAATCTAAAATCTAAAATATATTTTCATATAATAACACTTTTTTGGTTACTACATGATTCCATATGTGTTATTTCATAGTTTTTATGTCTTCACTATTATTCTACAAAGTAGAACATAGTAAATAATAAAGAAAAATCCTTGAATGAGTAGGTGTGTCCCAACTTTTGACTGGTACTGTATGTCTATCTAGACAAGATTCATGTTATTGTCCCTGAATGGACATTTGTCCAAGGGAGCTCCTCCCTGTCCTGTAACTGTACAGCCATAGCCAGTGGTCAGATAACATGCTCCCCTAGACATCCCCAGCCTGCCACCCTGTGGGGGAGCACAGGACAGGGGAGCACGGGGCGATGTGACCCAGGCCCATCCATTATTAATATGGTAATGGAGGTGACGCGGTGATATGGCGGGCCAGTTGTTATCAGCTGCAGGTCACTGTAGCCCCATGTCCACGCTGCGTTCCAAACAGCACAATATTCCCTACATAGTGCACTACTTTTGACAGTCAACACCAGATAAATGGCCTACTCTGTTCTTTTCTCATGACTTTGCCGTTTACGTGATTTGAAATGAAAGCGCGACGCTGAGGTGAGGGTGAGGTGGTGGGTGTCAGATTGAAAGCTAGATGGAGTAGATGAAGGTGTGTGTTTCTTCTTCCCTTATCATAACGGCCCACCCTGAATGTGACATAACAGTGCAGGGGGAGATGGTGACGATGGGGAGGGTTGAGTGTGTCTTGTCATGGCTGCATTTAGGAGCATTGCTGGCCCGCTGCTAATCACAGGTAGCCTGGTTTAACCAGACTGAACGCTGTGCTCAACAGTGAAACATAGGGAAATGAGTTATGCCAGGCTAGATCCCAGGGAGTTCGCTAGCGGGTTGGAGGAAGAGGTGAATGGATCAGACAGAGTAGATGTACAGGATGGAACTGGACGGAACAGGATGGAAGGGGATGGAAACAGGACAGAACAGGACGGAAGAGGACAGAACAGGACCAAACAGGACAGAAGAGGATGGAAACAGGACAGAACAGGACGGAACAGGACGGAAGAGGACAGAACCTTGACGGAACAGGACAGAAGAGGATGGAAACAGGACAGAACAGGACGGAAGAGGACAGAACAGGACAGAAGAAGATGGAAACAAGACAGAACAGGACGGAAGAGGACAGAACAGGACGGAACAGGACAGAAGAGGATGGAAACAGGACAGAACAGGACGGAAGAGGACAGAACAGGATGGAACAGGATGGAAGAGGATGGTACAGGACGGAAGAGGACAGAACAGGACGGAACAGGATGGAAGAGGATGGTACAGGACGGAACAGGACGGAACAGGACAGAACAGGACGGAACAGGACGGAAGAGGACAGAACAGGACAGAACAGGACGGAAGAGGATGGAAGAGGACGGTACAGGACGGAAAAGGACAGAACAAGACGGTACAGGACGGAACAGGACAGAACAGGACGGAACAGGACGGAACAGGACGGAACAGGACGGAACAGGACAGAATAGGACGGAAGAGGATGGACGAGGACGGTACAGGACAGAACAGGACGGTACAAGACGGAACAGGACGGAACAGGACAGAACAGGACGGAACAGGATGGAAGAGGACGGTACAGGACGGAAAAGGACAGAACAGGACGGAACAGGACAGAACAGGACGGAACAGGACAGAATAGGACGGAAGAGGATGGAAGAGGACGGTACAGGACAGAACAGGGCGGAAGATGATGGAAGAGGACGGTACAGGACGGAACAGGACGGAACAGGACAGAACAGGACGGAACAGGACGGAACACGACAGAATAGGACGGAAGAGGACAGACGAGGATGGAAACAGGACGGAAAAGGACGGAACAGGACAGAAGAGGATGGAAACAGGATGGAACAGGACAGAACAGGACGGAACAGGACAGAACAGGACAGAACAGGACAGAACAGGACAGAACAGGACGGAACAGGACGGAACAGGACAGAACAGGACGGAAAAGGACGGAACAGGACAGAAGAGGATGGAAACAGGACGGAACAGGACAGAACAGGACAGAAGAGGATGGAAACAGGACGGAACAGGACAGAACAGGACGGAACAGGACAGAACAGGACAGAACAGGACAGAAGAGGATGGAAACAGGACAGAACAGGACAGAATAGGATGGAAACAGGACGGAACAGGACAGAACAGGACGGAAAAGGACGGAACAGGACAGAAGAGGATGGAAACAGGACGGAACAGGACAGAACAGGACGGAACAGGACAGAAGAGGATGGAAACAGGACGGGACAGGATGGAACTGGATGGAACTGGACGGAAGAGGATGGAAGAGGATGGTAAAGGGACGGAACAGGACAGAAGAGGATGGAAACAGGACGGGACAGGACAGAACAGGACAGAACAGGACAGGACGGAATGAGACAGAACAAGAACAGGACGGTGCAGGATGGAAGAGGACGAAACAGGCCAGAACAGGACGGAACAGGATGGAACAAAACAGAACAGGATGGAAGAGGACGAAACAGGCCAGAACAGGACGGAACCGGCCAGAACAGGATGGAACAGGATGGAAAGAGACAGAACAAGAACAGGACAGTACAGGACGGTACAGGACGGTACAGGATGGAAGAGGACGGTACAGAACGGAACAGGATGGAAGAGGATGGTACAGGACGGAACAAAACAGAACAGTATGGTACAGGACAGAAGAGGATGGTACAGGATGGTACAGGACGGAAGAGGATGGTACAGGACGGTACAGAATGGTACAGGACAGAAGAGGATGGTACAGGATGGTACAGGACGGAAGAGAATGGTACAGGATGGTACAAGACGGAAGAGGATGGTACAGGATGGTACAGGTTGGAAGAGGATGGTACAGGACGGTACAGGATGGTACAGGACGGAAGAGGATGGTACAGGACGGTACAGGATGGTACAGGACGGAAGAGGACGGTACAGGACGAAACAGGATGGAACAGGACAGAACAGGACGGAAAGGACGGAACAGCAATAACACTTGTCAAAGACTCTAGTCACAACTAATGAACATTGGATGAGAAGATAAACAGAGACAGGGCTACTTACTGTGTAGTGCCTAGTACAGCACTGACTCCAGCATATGAAAGACATAGAGATAGCCAGGGATTTGTGTTTATTTATGATTGCGAACGTGAAACCATTCTGAAAACTGGTTTGCTCAATGCCAGTCGTTTAAGTTAATCAATGTTGTGCTGCCGAGGAAACGTATAATCACGCGGGATAGTGGACTGGACTTCACTCTTGAGTGATTCAGAATGAGAATAAATAGGTGAAGCCTTGAGCTGCAGATGGTTGGTCTATTGGTGTGATAATAGATACAAAAAAAGCACAAGGGATGTATTAGAAAGGAAATCGTATTCGTCTTTATCTAAAAAAACAAAAAAAAACATGAAAATGCACTTTATGAATCGACGGCCGCTAATGACAGTCTAATCAAGTTGATAGAATTTGGCATATCATTTTAGCCTTCCCCTCTTCCTATCCGCCCGCCGCCCCTCCCCAGTCAAAGTCCTTTTCTTTAATCAAGTTGCAGGAGAGACAGAGAGCGCTTGGCACTGGGGGTTCGGAGGTTGCAGATGGCTGCTATACTCCAAAATGTTCAAGCTTGACTGACCCATTTCATCAGCTCTGTCAAAGCCTTGCACTGATACATGTTGACAACATTTAATCTTAAAAATGGAAAGAAATGAATTAATATGCAAATTCCATCAGCTTTGTAATAAAAATGTCCTTGAAAAAACGGAGAACTCCACCCCAGAGGAATAGTGTGAATTATCCCAGCTCCGTTGTTCTATAAGTTAGTCTGAGGTACACAAGTCCACCAGGAAATCAGTGTGGATCTGACTGGGAAATAATTATGATGGAAGAACAAAACACTAGCAGGTTGAATAAATAGAACAACATGGGAAAAGGCCTGCTACTCTTTGTTATTCACTTTGAATTAATAGGATTAGTTTCCCTTTCAGATCCATATACACCTAAAAATCAACACCTCCCTATCACACCAAGGTGTGTGTATTTGTGTGTGTGAGAGAGAGTATGTGTGTGTAGGTGTGTAGGTGTGTGTGTGTGTGTGTGTGTGTGTGTGTGTGCGTGCGTGCGTGCGTGCGTGAGAGAGAATGTGTTGTACGCATACAATTAAAATTTTAGGCAAGTGCACGGAGGACACTGTGGGGAAAAAGAGACATTTTCTCATTCTTCATGAGCTGCAATAGTCTACGGGGACAGAATCTTACAAGACAAAGATTACCCATACAAAAGAAGCAGGTGGCTACAGCCAGTTCTCAAGTGGAATTAGCTGAACTATGGGACCTAATTATCTGTGGAGAACCAACGTATAACGAAGGAGAGAAACTTGACTGTTTGAAGGACAAATGATTAATTAAAAAGAACACCTCTCCTAAATTCTGATCTGTGGACAAACGAACGGGTGTCGGTGAAACCCTCAGTGGAATGCCAGCCATTGACTAACACACTAATAACATTTACCGGGCTATGTCTGTATGGCTGATAACTAGCAAATGAAGCCAGTGGCAAAGTAGACAAAGACATGTATTTCCAAGGTCACAACGACCTTGTTAACTAGAATATAAACAGAGAAGCTATCACACAACATCATTCTAACAGTTGTCTACTCCCAAAAGATCCCTTGTCTCGTTACGTTTTCGCAACTGTCGTTTAGTCCGCGTTTTACCGTGACATTATTGTAGATCTCGCTTCTTTATACTTCACTATGCAGGTAAGGCTAGCGAGATCGTCGGCTTTCTTTCGTTAAATGGGATTTTTCTTCTCACAGAACAGACAGATGTGTATTAGCAATGTGTGTTTGTGTTCGACACTCTTTGCTCCATGCCTTCGCTCCCTACTTTTAACGGGCCTTTGAAGACGACCACGATTAAGGTAGAAGACAAAGACAGGATGAAGGGGAGGACAGTAGGGGCCTGCATTCCAAATGGCAACCTATTCCTTATATAGTACACTACTTTTGACCAGGGCCTATAGGGTGCCATTTGAGACGTAAGGGGTGTTGAGCGCTAGCAAGTTGGCACACAAACCTGGCCCTATATTTTATTTAAGACACAGTACATCAACACAGGAGTCCTATAGGAACAGACTCTCCACACCTTCATGCAATTATGAATATTGACATCCCATGTAGATACTGTCAGTCTCTTTGACGGAAAATATTCAGATTCCATTAGATAAAGAGTAGCTTTGAAATCATTTCTACCCTATTAAAATAGGATTTGAATTTGCCAACTGTCTGATAACAAATGAAATGCAAACTGCCTGAGAATTGGATTGTATGTTAACACGGAATACATTTTTTGCATCACACAAGATAATCTTCTGATTATACCAAACTGCTGTGGCTCCCTTGACACTTTACTCTGGGTTTGAGCCTTCAGGTGCAGATTTTATACACTGTATGAGTGTGAAGAAATCAAATACAAAATACCCATACTAAACGTAATTGCTAAACATAAACTACATGTAAAGTCATTTTAACCTAAAGTGTTATAGTTTCAGTGCTCACAACACAGTCATTTTTATGGAAGAAATAGCTAGTACTCTTTTAACATGTCATTGACACGTTTAGAAACCCCATCTCTGTTTGAAGAGGGTCACTCGTTGCCTCTGTCCTCTCAACAATAGAACAAGCTTTTCCCTTCCCCACACTCCATCCCCCTTACACACCCCTCCACACCCTCTCTCTACTAAGCCCTCTCCCTTTCCCCACTCTCTCTCCCTCTCCCCACTCTCTTTCTTAACCCCTATCTCATTCTCTCTGTCACCCACTCTTTTAACCCCCCTCTCCTTCTCTCTCCTCCAAACTCTCACTTCTTCTCCCTCCCTGCAACAGCTCCCGGCCAGCCCTGGAAGATCAGAGCAGCTGTAAAATAATGAAAAATGTGCCATCCTTGTGGGACATTACTTGTGCACACACACCTCAGCCCAGGCATTCATCATTCGCCAGGTATTGTCAGTGAAAGTTTAATTGCATAAACACTCTGTAACTGTCCTGTCATATTTCTTGTCAGCCTGGATTCTCTCTCTGGGCTCACTATCTCACAAAACTATAATTGAATTGCTACCGAATCACACCGATGCTGACGGGAGGAGGGGAACCTTATGAATAGAATTTGTTTCCTATCAGCAGGTTTGACAAATTGTGTCACGAGGAAGAGCAGAAGCGATAATTTCCCAGTTTATTGGGAGTAGACCCGTTTGCTGTTTGTTGTTATCTACTACCGGCTCTTATAAGCACCTAGTTAAACAAAAGTATATATATATGAAATTTAGGCCCAACAAAAAGCAATTCAGCTCTGAGAGAGGGCAGTCTAAATAGCGCACAAAGCTGCAAATAAGGCCATTATTTACTCCTGCGAATGATCTAAAAGATGTATTTAAAAGGGAGGAAAGTCAGATTGCAGCAGCAGTTCCTTTTCTATGAATAAATGCCTGAGAAACACAGTGACCCATCTTGCCTATAAGAGCTCAACAGAATACCAACGCATTCCTACCCAGTTAGACAGAGTCATTCAGACGTCCCAATATTTCATGTCTGATAAGTTAACACTCCCAGTGTACAATTCTAGAAGGCCGTTAATTTGTGAGCGAGGAGTCGTTGGCGGAGTCGGACAATATGACTGTTATTTGTTTGCGTTTTCTGTCAACACGCTTGGTGTTTGATATTCCACCCTCTGCGATATTCAAATGGACATGGTTTGTCATTTCCACAAACTGGAAAAAGAACTCAATTGCTTTTTTTTTGTTGTTTTAAAACAGAGGGACTGCAATGGCTACTATTTTGTATTCCCTTTCTCTTCCCGGAGGGAACGTCTAAAAACCCCTCTGTCTTGCCAGGTTACTATTTCTCTGACCACGTATTTCTCTTATACAGAGCGATCCATTGACAATACATTAACCAATGCAGACTGTTCAGATTACACAATAAAGCTCTGTCTACATATGAAGACAAAAATACAATATATAAACAAGAGGGTCCCCATTCTCAACCTTGTATTATTATTCTCGACCGCTTGACATCAGAGAGCTGAACTCCAAAGTGGCTTTTCCTCCTGTGTGAGAACATGTGGCAGCTTTATCAAAAGCCTTTCCCACAAAGCACTGCAGCACTCTCTCTACACTGCATGGGAACAGAGCAGTGTGGTAATGCCTCCCTACTACACTAGGCTGATAAAAAAAGCCTTTTCTGACAACCTTATCAGCCAAATAAGCTTAAATAAAACTGGCTTCTAATAGTCTGGAGACTGCTTGATCCTGCCTCTGTCTTTCAAAGCTCTGATGCCTTCCTCTTCCAGTGATCTTGTACTTTCAACGTGACAGAATTTTCAATCTTTTAGGCCGGCTAAGCTGTCATTAGTTTCTTTGTTCCTCTTTAGGGATTGTTTTGCGTATGTAGGCGCCGAGCCCGAGCGGTTTGATAGCGCCTGGGAGCAGCTCGGGGTACTAGGAGGAGTGATGATGGAAATGCACAGGCTTTTCAAAAGCATTGATAAAGTCTGTTTAGTAATGTGGGAAGGGCTTTTTAAGGGGTTACAGCAGAAGCCATTGTCTTCATGTACAGTCAACTAGCTGTCAGCGGTGTGCGTTGTACACAGACGGACTCTAGATAATACTACATAATTGGCTGCACCTGCAACCTGAATAATTACACTACAGAGCGGTTGAGACGTCAGCTTTCAGACGAATGCTGTTCGAACGCTTTCCTTGTCTGACATTGATCTGCATTAAGAACAAATATGTATAACTGAGCGCAGTCACAGCCAACTGTAAGTGACAGAATTTATATAAAAAGTGTAAGAGGCACAGCAGGGACAATGGCCTTGTTGAAGGGGGTTCATTTGATAAATAACACAAGCAAGAACAACACTCATAATTCATCAATACAGACTAGTTTCATATCTAAAAGTGGGGTCTATGAATAAAGTCTGGGTTAAAACTACAGCTATGAGCATAACAGAAAATACAATATACTCAGTGCTTTGTAAGGAAAAATACAGCAAGCAGTGAATCATTTTATCAAAGACTCGCTGCCACACGAAGGCTAGCCATGATTGATGGGTATTTTGATTTATTAAAAATTTTAAATCAAGTTATGCTTTAGCAAGAGGCTTAATTTAAGGCTAAAGTTAGAGCCCTGGGATAAATGAACACATCAGATGATTAAAAAACATTTGTCTTAGCGATCGAGGAGCCAGGTAGGCCTTTATTTACGATGCCTAGTTCATCAACACCCACACTGATGCTTTGACAGAGAATCTATCTGATGGACTGATACTTTCATCATTCTAAGGTAACTTATGGTTTTTCCCCCCTGCAGCAGAAAATCAAGGGACTATATTACGACTTTTACCCTGTTAGGAGCTTTATGAGAGTTGAATTAGGACACCAAGACAGGTAAATCCTTCACAGAAATCACACAGTACAAGCTTTGTTTAAACAACCACTAATCTCAATTCATATAGGTAGCTATATTTATATATATATATATAGGAAAACCAACTACTTTCAATACCACATTCAATCTCAGTCACACTTACAGTAGTAAAGACAATAGCGAGATATTGTTTGTAGGTTGTTTGCAATTCCCTCTGACTTAATTCTGGAAATTGCTACTGTGTTTATTTCATAAATAAAACAATATATTTCAATACGAATTATCCTGCTCTCTTGACCTTAAGTTTGTTGGAATTACCACGGCAGGAAGTGGGATCCCCTAAGGGACTTTCTTTATAATAATAAAGAAAAAGAGTTGCTCTGAACTCAATGCCACAGCACAGTCCACTACTGTGTCCCAAATGGAGCCCTATTCCCTATTTAGTGCACTGCTTTTGACCAGGGCCCATGTAGGCAATAGGGGACCATTTGGGATGGAGACCACATCTCCCAGTCACAGGAAACTAGCATAAATCCCACTTCCTATCTCCTTATTGAAAATAACCGACGTGAAAATCAAACGCTAAATCCAGAAATCTTTGTCACAGGCATGTTTCAAATAATAAATATTGGACAGCAAATATCATATTTCCTGGTGAGTACACAAGACGCAACACATTTCCTTATTTCCATTGGCATTTCCATTCTAAGCAACATAAGCTCTGTCCGCTTTGTCGACTGACTGTTTCTATAGATAAAAGAAAGAGAAGGGGGGCATCACAACAAAGACTGATGTTTATTTAATTGAATATATCCTCGTATTGACAGAGACAGATGAACAAAACACTTGGATTTGCATTCCTAATCAGAGGGAGACGTGAGGGAGAATAAACCGAAGCTGGTTGATGTTGCTAGACAGGGCTGGAATGAACTGGGACGGGATCCACTGTCACCAACCACCAGTTACAGTATTCACCGTCACAACATGCCATGTTAAACCCTTCACAACAATTGTGAACATACACATCTGTGAAATGTACACTCCACATATAGCCTGTACAATATGACTGCATGGTATTGCCTTGCTGCCCACACCACCAAAGAACAATATGGACTCTGGGCTACAAGACATCTAAAAGAGAGCAATTTCACCAGCAGACTATAAATGAGGCAGGACGGTGGTATGGTAGATACAAATCTGTGACAGCTGCCCCTGTGTAAGAGTATCACATCTGAGCACACATGACCCCAACACAGCCAACCTGCCACCCTATCCAACCAGCCTCTATACACGACTCCAACACAGCCAACCTGGCTGCTTATCAGCCCCTGGACCTCTCTGAAGACTTCCTCTCTGGCTGACTGTGGCCAGGAGCGACAGTGAGAGAGTGTGTGTGTGTGTGTGTGTGTGTGTGTGTGTGCGTGCGCGCGTGTGTCTGCGCTCTTTATAAACAGCTCCAGCAGGTCTATCAGCCAGGAGGAGAGCCTGGCCTAACTCAACCACCCTTCTACACCCCCACCCTTCCTCCAGCAGGTCTATCAGCCAGCAGGAGAGCCTGGCCTAACTCAACCACCCTCCTACACCCCCACCCTTCCTCCAGCAGGACCAGAGAAGACGCTAGCTCCTGTCCCGTCCTCTCCTCTCCTCTCCTCTACCCTCCTCTCCTCTACCCTCCGCTCCGCTCCGCTCCTCTACCCTCCTCTCCTCTACCCTCCTCTCCGCTCCTCTACCCTCCTCTCTTCTAAGCTCCTCTACCCTCCTCTCCTCTACCCTTCTCTCAGCTCCTCTACCCTCCTCTCCTCTACCCTCCGCTCCGCTCCTCTACCCTCCTCTCCTCTACCCTCCTCTCCTCTACCCTCCTCTCCGCTCCACTCCTCTACCCTCCTCTTCGCTCCTCTACCCTCCTCTCCTCTACCCTCCTCTCAGCTCCTCTACCCTCCTCTCCGCTCCTCTACCCTCCTCTCCTCTCCCCTCCTCTCCTCTACCCTCCTCTCAGCTCCTCTCCTCTCCTCTACCCCCCTCCCCTCTCCGCTCCTCTACCCTCCTCTCCTCTCCTCTACCCCCCTCCCCGCTCCGCTCCTCTACCCTCCTCTCCTCCCCTCTACCCTCCTCTCCCATCCTCTCCTGGCTAACATTAATTCACAAGAACAGGTGGAGGTCATTGTTTCCTTCCTCTCCTATTTCCCAGGACAATAGCTGGGGCTAATTCAAACACACACACACACACACACACACACACACACACACACACACACACACACACACACACACACACACACACACACACACACACACACACACACACACACACACACACACACACACACACACACACACACACACACACGCAGAGCAGATCTCTGTAGTCAAATAATATTCTCAATTATACATATCACTTCAGAAGTTTGATTTCAACCTACATGATATTAAAATCTTTATCTATGAGAGATATTCACGTGCAGGATGAGATGTATTTCACATAGGAGCAGTGAGATCTTATGTCGTCAGTCAACTCTTCCATTACCTTTTTTCATGCCCTATTGTAAACAGAACATCCACCTCCTCTAGTCTTAGTTAAAAAAGTCATTAGAAAAGTCTACTAATAATAGTCTCTGATTGCTCATTATGTACTCTGAAAAATCCAATTAAAGTAGGAGAGCACGCCCGTTTTTAAAATGGCTAATTCTTGCTTTAGTATAATAATTTTGTAATATAATAATTGCACCGTACTTAGTCTTTCTTTGTTAAAGTGGTTTTATTTAATTAATTGAAGCACATTTGCAAATCCATAAGAAAAGTGTGAATTTGAATTTGCACAATCAGTGCATGTCTATGGAGTTTTCTGACAGATATTTTTCTACAAATACCAAGGTGGAGAACCCTGCCCTCGACTCAGACCCTGACACCATGTGTGTGTGTGTGTGTGTGAGAGGGGGTTGCTCTGGCTTGTCAAGGGTAGATTCTGGGGCTTTTGGCAAAGAGCTTTATTTGCATTTCAAATGTGACACGCAGCAGACACCTGTTAAAGGCTAGAGGAGGTTCCACACAAATCAAAGGTCTAACCTACTGGGATAGGAGTTCACCAGGTCCACGCACACACACACACTGCCTAACACATACAGTATACACAAAACACTGTCCAACACATACGCCCCAGCCCATCCAGCACGACTGCCCAGAGCTCCACAGCCGCTCTATCTTTTGAGAAACTAATGATAATTGTCCTTTACATGATGTAAAATGTAGATGACAATAACTTTGGCAACTTCCTAATTATGATAAATGTGTACAATTACACCGAATTATTCACATTCAGTGTACTAATAGCATAATTAGCAACAATAATCAAGGACTTATGATCCTTACATAAGTCAATGCCTTGGACAATTAAGACTGTTGTGACACATAATGAACTATTTATGTCAATTAGTTTTATTTTTACACCAAAATGAACAGAATATTGCTGAACTCATTTGAATGATGTCAGACTGAACTGCACTACCTTGACTGGACACCGCTCCCTGTGGTAAGAATAGAAAATAGAATAGAAAATGCTGTTTTTAATGCGAGAGCTCCACTGGCCAAAAGTGAAACTTAATTACGTCTCCTCCTTAGACAGTGGCGTAAATGTTCCCAAACATTCATATGGAGAGACATGCTATATAGGATTGTTGTGGGGGAACATTACTGGGAGTTCAAATGAATACCCATCAATAAATTACTCCCGAGTGTGACCTGAGGAAGACTGATGGATAGAAATATATTGAAAAAGAAGTTGCCATTTGTGCCTCTCCGGAATCTCAGTGTATTAACAAACAAAGCTTTGCTTTGATTGGGCCAAAATACTTCATGTGCATTTGTATGTAGCAACACTACAACTATTGAAAACGATTTTATACTGGCATCGTAAAAGGCAAAACTGTTGTATATTTATTAACCCATATTGTCGTCTTGATTGGGTGAAATATTCAATGACCTCTATTCCTTTCCTGCAATCTTTAGAAAATGACACCCCCCCCCCCCAAAATGATTCTTCATATAATACAAATAGAAGAAAAACCGAGAGATCGCTTGTTAGAAACCCAGAGCCGACTAGGTTAAAATAATATCTGTCGATGTGCCCTTGAGCAGGGCACTTAACTTTCAAATGTAAATAATCACATCGCTAGTGCATCCTGCTCCACTCTCATACTTAACAAAGAAACCTTGTTGACAAACACCCAGGATTACTATTTCCAAGAAAAAGACTGTCTGCTCAGACACGTACACACACCCCACTCACAGCTTTATTACCAAGCTGACACGCCCTTGAGAGGAGAAGGGGGAGGAATCCCAGTCTGCTGCATGTATGCAAAATAGACTGTTGATAACACTATTATATCCTGCAGGTATGGCTGGGGAAGAAGATGTGACATCCCTGTTGGTGGAGCTGAGAGAGGATGTACAACAGGCGCTCTGTGGTGGAGTTGTGTGTGTGTGTGTGTGTGTGTGTGTGGGTGGGGGGGTCGCTGTCTGTGTGTGTGTGTTTACGGGTAAAGTGGGAGGTGACAAGGGGATGGAAAAACCTGGCATTCCCTTAAACACTGCCCGCTTTCTCTTTCACTTGGCTGCCAGAGAGAGAGAGAGGAGAGAGAGAGAGAGAAAGAAAGAGAAAGAGACAGAGAGCGAGGGAGAAAAAGGAGAAAAGGACAGGAAGTGGTAGAGGTGGGAAAGTGTTGGGTGCCCTTTTTCTGTTCTTACAGCCCATCCATAATGAGTCCCTGTGTACACAAATAGAGAGAGAGAGAGAGAGAGAGAGAGAGAGAGAGAGAGAGAGAGAGAGAGAGAGAGGGAGAGAGAGAGAGAGGAGAAAAGGACAGGAAGTGGTAGAGGTGGGAAAGTGTTGGGTGCCCTTTTTCTGTTCCTACAGCCCATCCATAATGAGTCCCTGTGTACATAAATAAATCTCAATGTCAGGAGCCCTAACGCTCATTAGATACCCTCTTTATTTTTCTCTCTCTCTCTCTCCTCGCCAAAGAAATGAACATTGGAAAGCACTCCTACACAGTCTCTCCCTCTCCTCTCTTCTTCCGCTGCTCTGCCAGTGTGAAATATCTCCTGCCGGGGAAAAAAAAGGCACGAAAAGGACAAAACCACAAATGTGGAACTTCAATTAATTTAAAGCCCCAATCAGCAAAGAATAAATCCTTCGCAGATCTAATTACTGAGTCTCTCCGAAGACCCGGGCCGACCAGCCAATCTTCCTCCTGTTTGAACAGCTTGATGAACTAAGGGACTGATGGATATCAAGTCATTTTGTTTAATTTATAAATGGATTTTCCCCTAATACTTAAATTATCATCAGTACAACACAATGAAAATGGGAACATTTGGAAGGCAAAGCCTATAACAGGCCTGAAAAGAATCCCAATGAGGAATGTCACCTCTTTTCATTCCTTCTATACAATTCCTTCTCTAATTAAATTGGGGAAGGAGGCAGGGTGGGTAAGCTTGTGTTACAGTACGGCTGGGCTTCACAGTCTCTCTCTCCACTGTCCCTGTGAGGATCTGGGGCATTGCTGGAGACACTCATCAGACGTATCATGTCACACACACATCCTTCATTACAGAAACCCCCCACAGACTGGTCTGAGTGTGAGTCAACAGCCAAATGAATCTACTGTTCTTACTTGACACTATAAGGATAAAATGCAGCAACTCAGTACTGACATGGTCTAAACTGTCTGTACTCTATTGTAAAAACAATAACAAAATCAGGTATGCCAGCCAAACACCCAAACTCATAATAGCTTTTCAAATAACCAAAGTAAAGCAATTACAAAACAGCATAAAAATGCCAAAAGCTCTCCCTTTTGAAACCATGTTGAAGATGGCACATTTCGTTCTAATGTTAACACCAATCAGTTTTTTCATTAAAAGCCACCCCATCCCCCTCTACACTGTCTCCCTCATCTCCCACCCCATCCCCCTGTCTCCTATCCATCCCCAACTCTCCCACTCCCCCCACCATCTCCCACCCCATCCCCCTGTATCCTATCCATCCCCAACTCTCCCACTCCCCCCACCATCTCCCACCCCATTCCCCTGTCTCCTATCCATCCCCAACTCTCCCACTCCCCCCACCATCTCCCACCCCATTCCCCTGTCTCCTATCCATCCCCAACTCTTCCCCAAACCCACCCCCCCCACCATCTCCCACCCATCCCCAACTCTTTCCCTCTCCCACCCCCCCACCATCTCCCACCCATCCCCAACTCTTTCCCTCTCCCACCCCCCCACCATCTCCCACCCATCCCCAACTGTTCCCCTCTCCCACTCCCCCCACCATCTCCCATCCATCTGCCTCCCTCTCCTCCCCCTTTGCCCGCGGCGGGTGCCCTGTAAAGCCCACCTGGCTCGGGGGTCTCTGCGTGTGAGGAGGAGGAGGCAGAGCTGGCGCCGTCCTCTGTGGCAGTGCCCTGAGAGAGGAGGCCTCGGCCTGGAGGCAGCTTCATGCCCAGCTGCTCTGCCATCTCAACGTGGTCGCCAGGGTGGACGTAGTCAAACACACTGCTGCCTGTCAGCTCCACCTGCAGGGAGGAAGACATGAACAGGGACTATTAGTATTTATGCAGCAACATCCCACACACACACACATACCTACACACAGATACTAACAGTCCAGAGTATGTTGTCTTGTTTTTACAACAGCCTTTACTCTCCTAATAGGCTGAACCTGTGTGTGTGTGTGTGTGTGTGTGTGTGTGTGTGTGTGTGTGTGTGTGTGTGTGTGTGTGTGTGTGTGTGTGTGTGTGTGTCTCCAGAGGTATACAGGATCCTGTAACAACACAATTCCCATTCCTAATTCTAACCCCCCTCCCAAAATTCAAACTTAACACCCATAGAAAATTACAAGCTGCTTTAGTTATAAAATGAAATAAATGAAATCCCCTAACCTTTAAACACTCTCATTTACTAGGATGAAAACAGGATTTGCCATCGTTAATTGGGGATGACAAGGAAAACCAGCAGGCTGTTAATATGTCTCTGCCTCTAATACGAACCCCCTTCTTGAATATCCAATTGCATGGCGTTGGTATTTCCTTCAGTGTGTTTGTGTGTGTGTGTGTGTGTGTGTTGGTATTTCCTAAAGTGCGCTGGTGGTGTTTGGCCATGCAGCGCTCACTGATCAGGTTGGGCCTACTGGGACCAGAGGATTACATGGGAATAATCCCTTTAATGTCAAATCCCTTTAAGCAATTTAGTCCTTCATAAATTATCATCCCAAGCAGAAACAATGATTAAGAAGTGAAATGATACACCAATACCGTGAAGTGAACTTCCTGTTGTAGCTGTATGTGTTTACGATTTACAAGGTATTTGACGTGTCTTACTGTCTAGCCAAGAACACGACTTAAAATCAATTAGACATATTAAAACCATAAAATATAGCAGGCTGATGAAAGTGGTTGAACATAGCCTATAGTTTCACTAGAATCAAATGGCATGATGAACCATAGAATTAGAATGAGTGGAACAGATATAGAACCTCTAACCATGGGCATTCAAATTCTACTCATTCTTATATCTACTCATTCTTATGGGATGAACATCCTCTGTCTGTCGAATAGGCTGCTTTTACATCAAGCGGGAGGCAAGTTTAGCAAATGCATGAAGGTAGATACGAAAAACAAAGATAAACAAACCTATTACCCAACAATGTTATCATTATTATTTCTTTGTTTTAGTGATGTCCTTGTCCAAGAGGACACGCTAAACGAATGAAACCAAATGAGGTCTCTGTTGTCAAACTTGATAGTGTCCCAACTTTGAAATGAAAAGCATGACGTTAATAATTTCGTAGAGGTCAACTGGACGGTATGCCAGGAAAACAATGCCCATGCACACTTTGGTCATCACGTCTTCTCATTTTTCATCACAAAGGTAAAACCACCCATACCATTGTTTAATCAAATGGTATCACTAAGCCATGACTATTTAATAGTAATAGCTTAATAGCTTCTGAATCATTTCTGTCATGAAAACAACAAACCCCTGAGTCTCTCCAACACGTTTTGGTCCACATGGGTATCTAAGAACTTCCAGGCAGGACAGTACACAGGAAACAGACATAGTTCTGTTAAAGATATCCTGACACAATGTATCCGGTGCCTTCGGGAAGTATTCAGACAACTTGACTTTTTTTTCACTTTTGTTACGTTACAGCCTTATTCTAAATTGATTAAATTGTTTTTTCCCTCATCAATCTACACACAATACCCCATAATGACAAAGCAAAACAGGTTTTAAAAACACTAAAATATTACATTTATATATGTACTCAGACCCTTTACTCAGTACATTGTTGAAGCACCTTTGGCAGCGATTACAGCCTTGAGTCTTCTTGGGTATGACGCTACAAGCTTGGCACGCCTGTTTTTGGGGAGTTTCTCCTATTCTTGTCTGTAGATCCTCTCAAGCTCTGTCAGGTTAGTTGGGGAGCGTCGCTGCACAGCTATTTTCAGGTCTCTCCAGAGATGTTCGATCGGGTTCAAGTCTGGGCTCTGGCTGGGCCACTCAAGGACATTCTGCTCCTCTGCTTACACTGTGTATAACAAACATTAGGAACAACTTCCTAATACTGAGTTATACCCCCCCATGCTGCCACCACCATGCTTCACCGTAGGGATGGTGCCTGGTTTCCTCTAGATGTGACGCTTGGCATTCAGGCCAAAGAGTTCAATCTTGGTTCCATCAGACCAGAGAATATTGTTTCTCATAGTCAGAGTCCTTTGGGTTCGTCTTGGCAAACTCCAAGCGGGCTGTCATGTGCCTTTTACTGAGGAGTGGCTTCCGTCTGGCAACTCTACCATAAAGGGCTGATTGGTGGAGTGCTGCAGAGATGGAAGGAGTTCTGTCAGGGTGACCATCGGGTTCTTGGTCACCTCAGTGACCAAGGCCCTTCTCCCCCATTGCTTAGTTTGGCCGGGCAGCCAGCTCTACGAAGAGTGTTGGTGGTTCCAAACTTCTTCCATTTAAGAATGATGGAGGCAGACATGTTGACCTTCAATGCTGCAGACATGTTTTGGTACCCTTCCCCAGATCTGTGCCTTGACACAATCCTGTCTCGGAGCTCTACAGACAATTCCTTCGACCTCATGGCTTGGTTTTAGCTCTGACATGCACTGTCAACTGTGGGACCTTTATATAGACTGGTGTGTGCCTTTCCAAATCATGTCCAATCAATTGAATTTACCACAGGTGGACTCCAATCAAGTTGAAGAAACATCTCAAGGATGATCAATGGAAACAGGATGCACCTGAGCTCAATTTTGAGTCAATTATGAATACTTATGTAAATAAGGTATTTCTGTTTTGTATTTTCTTTTATAAATTTGCAAAAACCTGTTTTCGCTTTGCCATTATGGGGTATTGTGTGTAGTTTGATGAGGAACGTAACAAAATGTGGAAAAGGTCAAGGGGTCTGAATACTTTCTGAATGCACTGTATATCTTTAGATAAAGATAGACAAGATTCTGTTAAGAAATGGCTGTTTTTTATTTAAGTAGTATGTGTTCAGGAATTGGAAATGTGTCTAATAAGCTATAAGAAGTTTGTTAATGGATATTTATCATTTGTGTTTTAAGATATCATTTCAGTTTTACTTGGTGTTATCACTGTTACACACATATGACACAATGCATATATCTTTAGATAAAGACAGACAGAGTTCTGTTAGAGATATCATGACACAATGCACATATCTTTAGATAAAGACAGACAGAGTTCTGTTAGAGATATCATGACACAATGCACATATCTTTAGATAAAGACAGACAGAGTTCTGTTAGAGATATCATGACACAATGCATATATATTTAGATAAAGACAGACAAGAGTTCTGTTAGAGATATCATGACACAATGCATATATCTTTAGATAAAGTAAAAGGAAGCAACAGAAAGAAGAAGACGATACATTACAAATAAGTCTTCTCAGAGTCTCCCTCTACATGCCAAACGGCACCCTATTCCCTTTACAGTGCACCACGTTTTGACCAGGGTCCATAGGGCTCTGGTTAAAAGTAGTGCACTATACAGGGAAAAGTGTGCCATTTGGGACACAGCCTTTGGCTTCTATCTATCTACTAGAACAATGGGGAATGAGATTCTCTCAGAGGGCTGGAGAGGTGGATGCTGCGGTGGCTGGGGATAGAGATGGAGGGGGCTAGAGGGCTGAGGGGGCCAGGCCGTGTGGCTGGGCTGGGGATAGAGATGGAGGGGGCTAGAGGGCTGAGGGGGCTAGGCCGTGTGGCTGGGCTGGGGTTAGGAACTCCTACAGATTACGAATGGCTGGATCTCCCCTCAGACAAAGGAGTGACATAATCACATCCCCCTTAGAAAAGAGAGACCATTTTACATCAGTGTTTAACCTAAAGAGCAACACTCTAGCATGGATTACTGGACTAAGGATGAGAGATCCCATTTATAATTGGATTAAGATACAATAATAAGAGATGACAGTAGCCCGTGCGGTCGGCGTGAATGTGCCAGCCCAGTGCTGACTGGCTGGTGAATGCATTACACAAAGTGCTTTAAAATCTATTTCAGAATGGAGATGAATCAGACCAAAAGCTATCTCTCTTTCACAGGCTTTGGCGGCAGACAAACCTTTTGTTGCCCATTATAATTCATGAACACGACCAATGACTATTTTAACTGCATTAGAATGAGCCTCCTTTTCCACACAAGTGGCTCAACAATGCACTCATCTGCCTTAATCTTTGCTGATGCCCAGATGAGAACAATGCATAGCCGGGGGAGAAATAATATAGGCTCAAATATTCATTGTGTGGCGTCGTGGGCAGTAAAGTGGCCAGTGTTGTCTATTACAAGAAAGGCAGCAGATTATACTCTGTGATTGCAGAAAGGACACTTGGATTACAGCGGCTGCGTTTGCATTGTAAATGAGGCTGGTGTGGTAGCTATCGTCAGGGCCGGTGCACGGCTGGGCCAGGTGCCCTTAGCAACATGCTTATTCTGTAGAAGGTCACGCAGTAATATCTCCCCCCCATGAACCTCCCTCTACGCCTATTACACCTGACAGACCGGGAAGGAAGGAAAGAAGATATTCATATAAAACACCTGATTCAACCAAACATAAAAAAGGAAAAAGAGGACTGTATGCTTTTCAAAAGTAAAAAGGACACCACTTAATGAGTTTCCTAGTGGAGTTTCATATTAATGATGAAAATATCTGATTCAACCGCCACCAAATATAAAAAGGACGTAATGGCATACTTCTTTGTTTTAAAAGGAAGCCCCTTAATTAGGTAGGGCTTCAGAAATGTCATCTTCCTTTATTAAGTGTTCTGCTCCATCAAAGCAATAATCACCACTGTCAAATATCATCACATGATGGACAGCCTGCCTCCTCTCTCTCTCTCCCCCTCTCTCTCTCTCTCTCTCTCTCCCTCTCTCTCTCTCTCTCTCTCTCTCTCTCTCTCTCTCTCTCTCTCTCTCTCTCCCCCTCTCTCTCTCGCTCTCTCTCACCCCCATCTCCCCAACCACCCCTTTGTACCCTGAGGGGTTTGTCATCGCTCCCCGTTCAAAAGCACTGGGACCCCTCTGCCAGGAGACAACCCCTTCATTATGACACAATTACTCCCTGGCATCAACCAAGTGCAGTGTCTGTGTGTTTGTGTGTGTGTGCCTCACCTCCGCTCTGCTCTGCTTAACCTGTTTGTAATAATCACGCCTGCCATCAGACGCCATCAGAGCAGATCTGGCCTTAGCAGGGAAACACATGCATGATCAAGAGCCAGACTTGAAATGATGAAATGTCTGTGTGTATATGTTTTAGAAACCCCCAGAGACAGGTAGACTGTGTGTTGTCAAAAATACTTGAGGAGGGGCAGAGAGATAACTTGTGACTGCACAAGGAACCTTTTTCCATTACAGACACTTTATTTAGAAAAAACTAAAAGCCATTTAAGTCAACACTCAGATGAGGAAAAATTATCATATGTAAAATTACAAATAAAACTGTAAACTGTATGTAAAATCATGAATAAATAAATAACAAGTCTTCAAACATGCATATTAAATTATGAAATATGAACGCGCTGTAGAGGACAATCCCACGAGGAAAGAAACATTACAGATGACTAAAAATTCCCTCCACACATGTCTAAAATATCGGTGTGACTTTGTGAAGTACTAATCCAATAAATTGATGTTGGCTCTAGGGTTCAGAATTAATTACCGCATTTAACATTAGCTAAATGGAATATTACACGTTTGATAGAGTATAATTACTCTTGTATTAATGATTCATATTACATTGCCCTCATTGATAACACTTGGCATAAAGCTCAGCAGTTTAAAAAGAAGAAGAAAAGTAGAAAAAAAAGACAGTTTCCTGCTGTTCTTGTTGGGTTTGAATAGCTAGTGCCGGAGCTAACTAAACTAAACAAAAATATAAACGCAACATGTAAAGTGCTGCTCCCATGTTTCATGAGCTGAAAAAAAATATCCCAGAAATGTTCCATATGCATAAAAAAACGTATTTCTCTCACATTTGTTTACATCCCTGTTAGTGAGCATTTCTCCTTTGCCAAAAAAAAAACATTCACCTGACAGGTGTGGCATATCAAGAAGCATGACCAGTACACAGGTGCACCTTGTGCTGAGGACAATAAAGGGCCACTCTAAAATGTGCAGTTTTGTCAAACAACACAATGCCACAGATGTCTCAAGTTTTGAGGGAGTGTGCAATTGGCATGCTGTCTTGAGTCAATAACTATTCCACCCCTCGGTTATGGCAAGCCTAAATAAGATCAGAAGTAAACATGTGGTTAATTTGGTTAAGTCACAATAAGTTGCATGGACTCACTCTGTGTGCAATAATAGTGTTTAACATGATTTTTGAATGACTAGCTCATCTCTGTACCCCATACATTAAATGATCTGTAAGGTCCCTTAGTCGAGCAGTGAATTTCAACCACAGATTCAACTACAAAGACCAGGGAGGCTGTCCAATAACTCGCAAAGAAGGGCACCTATTAGTAGATACAAATGAATAAATAAAAGCAGACAATGAATATTACTTTGAGCAAGGCAAAGTTATTAATTACACTTTTTATGGTGTATCAATAAACCCAGTCTCTACAAAAATACAGGCGTGCTTCCTAACTCAGTTACCAGAGAGGAAAGAAACTAGGCCAATAGTGACTATAAAACAGTTACCGAGTTTAATGGCTGTTTATGGAAAAAACTTAGGATGGATCAACAACATTGTAGTTATCCACAATACTAAATTAATTGACAGAGTGAAAAGATGGAATGCTATACAGATAACAAATATTCCAAAACATGCATCCAAGGCACTAAAGTAAGAGCGCAAAAAATGTGCCAAAACAATTAACGTTATGTTTGTTCGGGGCAAATCCAATACAACACATTATGGTGTACCACTCTCCATATTTTCAAGCATAGTGGTGGCTGCATCATGTTATGGGTTTGCTAGCAATCGTTAAGGACTGTGGAGTTTTTCAGGATAAAAAATAAATGGAATGTAACTATGCACAAGCTAAATCCTAGAGGAAAACCTGGTTCAGTCTGCTTTCCACCAGACACTGAGAGATGAATTCACCTTTCAGCAGGACAATAACCTAAAACACAAGGCCAAATCTACATGAGTTTCTTAACAAGACGACAGTGAATGTTCCTGAGTGGCCGAGTTATAGTTTTGACTTAAATCTAATTGAACATCTATGGCAAGACCTGAAAATGGTTGTCTAGAAGCAATCAACAACCAACTTGACAGAGCTTAAATACATTTGAAAAGAATAATGGGCAAATGTTGCACTATCCAACATGGGCTCAGAAAGACACACAGCTGTAATCACTGCCAAAGGTGATTCTAACATGTATAGACTCAGGGGGTAGAATACTTATCTAATCAAGATATATTAGTGTGTTTTTTTCATGTTTTTTGTTGTTGTTACAAATGTTCACATTTTTCTTCCATTTTGACATTAGAGTATTTTGATCGGTGACAGAAAAAAGACAAGTAAATCTGTTTTAATCCTACTTTCTAACACAACAAAATGTGTAAAAAGTAAAGGGGTGTGAATACTTTCTGAAGGCACTGTAATTTCTGACTTATTCTAGGAACAGCTGTCCAAAAAAGAGGGAGGGCGCACCAGCCTTGATAATAAACCCTCAAAACTCTCCAATGACAGAAGAATAAGAGACCTGTGCTCTTAAGTGTTACAGTTGAAAATAAACCTGGCGTCATGTTGGATAGAGACCAAAAGCAGCACCCATCTTCGGTTTGCGCGTGTGTGTGTTTTCTCTGCCAGAGTGGTATCACACCACACGCTCACGTAGAATATCTAATAACAGGGCCCTAGCGAATATCTCTGGGTATCTCCTGGTTCAAAAACAAATGGAAGGGGAACACAGATATGACTACAGCATCGTCGGCATCAGAAGCTGAGAGTATTCTAAAACAAAAACAGACAGCCAGTGGCTTAAAGGAAGCCAGTAATTAAGGGCAATTGGAGCTGTCTTTTCTGTGTGCTGGACGGGACCCAGGGGAAGCACCCGGCTACCTGCCTGACCTTGGCAAATGGTAGTCCTTGGCTGAGCCTGTGACCCGCAGAACCCCTCTCACATCCAATCTCCCTCACACAGTACGCAGGGCGACCTACTGCATGCAAATCACCACTCCCCCGTGAGCCTGTATAAACTACAGCCTAATTAAATATTTTTTAACGATGTGAGTAATTTTTGCCAAGGGGTGGATTCGGGGGGAAATTTAATATGAGATCACAAAAGATGTTCCCGCCGTTGATTCTATAAATTAATGACTATCTAGTGCTTATGATAAAAGCACCAGCGCCAGGAATGAAAAGCAAGTCGACAAAGCAAAAGAAGGCCTTATACTTCATTTGTCTAATAACCCAAATGCTTTCAGAACTAAAAAGGTTTTTGGAAAGTTTCCATGCCAACATAGTCCATCGTAAGAAAATGATAGATGACGTGGACATTGCCAAGCTCAGGGCAGCGAAGTAATATTTGGCAGCTCAACGACAAGGTCTTCTAATTTCACAAATCAAACAGACATACCGCACATAACTGTATACACTCAGATGATGCTCTCTCTCCCTCTCTCTTTTTCCATGACTCTCTTTACTATAACATTGGGGTCCCACAAGGGTCAATATTAGGCCCCACTCTGTTTACCATCTATATAAATGCTCTCCCACTTTCTTGCCCACAAGTTGACATGCAGATGTATGCAGACGATACAGTACTGTATGTAAACTCAAAAAACAGACAAGATGTTAACAAGTTAACTGAAACTATAGTCCACATCTCTAAATGGCTGCCTAGGTTTAAATATTGACAAGACTGTTTGTATGTACTTCTAAGAAAATCACTGACCCTTCCCAATTAGCTGTTCTTGTCAATGAGGATAAATTGAAAGTCTAACTTCAAGTATCTCTGCATAATTTTGGACTTGACCTTCATAAAACAGGTGAAGAAGGTGGTTAACACTGTTTAGGTTTATAAGACCTTACCTTCCTATATATACATATACACTGAGTGGACAAAACATTAAGAACACCATCCTAGTATTGAGTTGAACACCAACCCACAGTAATATTGATGTTGATTAATGTGCACTGTCCCTGTCTTTAATTTTTTAATTTATTTTAATAATCATTTTTAAAAGTTCCATATCTTGCCAAATGTATGTGGGTTAAACTATCTTCAATCTCCCCCTGCTTCTCCAGTTTTATTGGAGAAGCAGTCAGTCTCTCTCTGTCTCCTTCTCTTTCTCTGTTCCCCTCTCTCTCTCTCTCTCTCTCTCTCTCTCTCTCGCTCTCTCTCTCTCTCTCTCTCTCTCTCTCTCTCTCTCTCTCTCTATTTCTTTCCTCCTGTCCTCTCCCCCCTTTCTCTCTCTCTCTGTCTCCTTTTCTTTCTCTGTTCCTCTCTCTCTGTCCCTCTCTCTCTGTCTCCTTCTCTTTCTCTGTTCCTCTCTCTCTGTCTCCTTCTCTTTCTCTGTTCCTCTCTCTGTCTCTTTCTCTTCCTCTGTTCCTCTCTCTGTGTTCCCCTCTCTCTCTCTCTCTCTATTTCTTTCCTCCTGTCCTCTCCCCCCTTTCTCTCTCTCTCTCTCTCTCTCCCTCCCTCTCTCTCTATTTCTCTATTTCTTTCCTCCTGTCCTCTCCCCCCTTTCTCTCTCACTCTCTCTCCCTCTCCCTCTCTCTATTTCTTTCCTCCGGTCCTCTCTCCCCCTCTCCCTCTCTCTCTCTCTCTCTCTCTCTCTCTCTCTCTTCAGCCTCTAATACCGCATTGTGCCACTTCTCCAGGAGGCCTTAATCTTCCTCTCCCAACTAAAGCCTACTTCAAGAAATGGAATGCTTGGAGAGGAGAGGACTGGATACTATACTACTGAATCGGACCTGATATATTATCACTGATAATAAATTACAGTGCTAGACAGATCTTCAGACTTAAACATTACACATACAATGTACCATGCCCACTAAAGCAAATAATCAATCACTCACTCAATCAAGTAATTAACTCTAGACATTTTGACAAATATTCGATTAATGCTCTTGTATCACTATTGGAACATTAGATATCGCAGACAGATTTTAAAAGGATAAAGTTCACACTATTTCCTTGCATTAACAACAAATTGCAAATGCAATACACTTTCTTGATGGTTGATCAACAATAATTTAAACTGAAATGTGCTGTATTCATCGGTTGACCGGAGAATTCTAAGCAAAGTCACTGTGCAGGCCAACACTGTAACACTCACTGAGTAGAACGGACATTCATTTTAGCCCTCTAGAAGAGGAAAGTGGAGAAGAATAAGGGGGAAAATGTGTATAATATTATGCACAGAACATCATACAGTACTAATAGTCTTTACATTTTTTTTCCCTTTAAAATCAAGTGATAGAAACACTAACACTTGAGATGACAAGACATATTACGGCGTACATGTGTGTACCTGTGTATGTCTATTCTACCACAGATCTATAAAGAAGAATACATGCCTGAACAAAACGACTCCATTTTTGTATCTAGAGAGCAGCTCTTACAACAGAGAGAGAGAGAGAGAGAGAGAGAGAGGGAGAGAGAGAGAGAGATAGAGAGAGAGAGAGAGAGGGGGGGGAGGGAAATAACTTTAACAATTAACTTCGAAGGACAAAAAGGGTAAAAATTTCCCCCTGTGCTTTTTTTCTCCCTGGCCTGATTTGTATCGGGCTCTCAAAGCCCTCTTAGATCATCCTAATCCAGTGTGGCAAAGTAGCTGAATATAAGATTCAGATTGTCTTAGAAATTCTGCGCTACCAATCAGCTTTCTGACACCGCTTTTCTCTTCAACCTTCAGAACTTGTGACAGCAAAGACCAGAAGACAACTCACAAAGGAGCGCACAAATGGCAAACTCGGCAAGCTAGCCGCCTAATCCACAGAACAAAGATAGCACTTGACACTACAGAGCAGCTTCAAATCCAAATATTTTATCAATCACTACATTTCTTTCTCTCTATATATATATATTTTGTTCTTTTTTTTGACGTGGTACAATTCAGGAACATCCAATGCGGACAGACCTCATCTTTGCCCCAAGCGGCACCCTGTTTCCTTTATAGAGCACTACTTTTGACCAGGGCCCATAGTGAATAGGGTGCCATTTGGGACAGATCTTTTATTAATGCTATAAGAAAATACACACACCCTCATGACAGTATAACGGCACCACTATAAATCTAAGTGGATCCTGTTGAATGACATTCCCTGTAACACCAAGATGATCCGTATCGCTGCTTAAGTCTCTGTCATCATAGACATTCTATCATGAACGTCTGTCTGTCTCGCTACCCAATTAGATCTCAACGTCATTGCAAATGTCTGTGGAAGTACAGCACCATTCAATATTGAGACAGAGGAATCAAGCAGGATATTCCTACAGGACTCTTCCGCAGGGAGAAAAGCTGCTGGCCAGTTAATGGGTCTTGTGGTCAGTGGAGCTACAGTGTGGGGGTGTAGGAGTCCAACATACCGTACAGTACATATAACATGCCACATTTCCCATTATAGGTTGGGTAGGTAACCTCTGCCAGAGCCTCCGTCCCCCTCATAAGGGTTACAGATCACTGGCTATGTTGGGAGAAAAACATTTTATTTGATTATTTGATTTTACCTTTATTTAACTAGGTAAGTCAGTTAAAGAACAAATTATTATTTTCAATGATGGTCTAGGAACAGTGGGTTAACTGTCTTGTTCAGGGGCGGAACGACAGATTTTTCCTTGTCAGCTCGGGGATTCGATTTTGCAACCTTTCGGTTACAAGTCCAACGCTCTAACCCCTAGGCTACCTGCTGCCCCAAGGAAGGATCTGTGGTGTGGAGAGCTGCAGCAGAGGCATGCATCTCTCTTCTCTCTCTCTTTCTCTATCCGCCCCCCCCCTGGTCACATCCCAATGCTTTCCCATGAAGAGGAAGTGTCATTGGGGGCTAGCTGGCAATCTTACATTTGACTTTTATCCTCCCCTCCCTTAGGAACATTACCATTGTGATTGTCCACTATCCATATCCCTCCTAGTCTCTCTCTCTCTCTCTCTCTCTCTCTTTATCTCTCTCTCTCTCTTTCTATCGCCAAATTAAATCACCTCAGAAACAAAACAGACCAAAAAGTATTGAAACACTAAAGGCTATTAGTCCTCTGTAAGAGAGATCAAATGTTCTCCCCGAGTCAATGGTCTCTCTTTCTCTCTCCCTCCACCTATCTTCTCTGTTCCACCACATTGCTCTGTGTCTCCTTATTGGAATCACTTATCTATGGGCCCTCTGTGAATCTGAATAACACTAGCTGGGCCTCAGACAGACTTGTGCCTTAAAACAAATCAATAAACTCTCATTTTCTTGTAACAGTTTCATATTAATCGGGTGACTGGGGCAGAATGAGGAATGTGTCGCTGGGCCGGGTCCGGGGCCGAGAGAGGAGAGAAGGAGGATTAGAAAATGAAGATGGGATGCACCAGGGGGCCCCCATCAGCCCTTAATGAAACTGCAGACCCCTCTCCCTCCTGTCTTCCCTCCATTCCTCCTCTCCTCCCTCCACCCCCTCATCCCTCCTCCACCCACTCCCTCCTTTCCTCCCTCCCTAGCCTTGATGAGTTCTCGTGCTGATCAAATAAAAGCAGAAATAGCCTTTTGTAGTTGTGGTCAATTTTCCCTCCGTGGCCCTGATAAATTCAGACATTGCACAATCACACGCCATAAATCTATGTCTGTTCCCCCGCTGGGCCGATTTGATGAATTATTGAACAGGGGGCAAAGAACATACATCTATCCGCCCCCCCACCCCCCCATCCAAATACACAATTATTCTCCCCTCTATTTCTTATAATTCAACTGAGTTTGAAGTTGTGTGTTGATTATGGCCTAAGAAGTCTACGTGAAGAGACACGGGGGGGATTGATATGTTGTACCTGTCACATGCAGCTATTTTAGTATATGTATCAAGAGCCCCCCCAATTTAAAGTGGAGGCTATCTAGCATGGTTTAGCATGACTGTGTATACATACAGGGTGAGGCAGGTGAGGTGTCACCACTTGTGACCGCCCGGCCTCTTGATCAGATAGACGAGAGCAGACAGAGGTTGACCACAGATTACCGCCTGTGTTGCACCCATTTCTACAGCAATTTCAATCTGAGTGGCTTTAATACAAAGGGAACTGGCCAATTCTTACGGCACATTTTGCCAAGCCAGGAATCTATCTACACTCAGGTTTCATTATCCTGTGATAACGTCAAAGACTACCTGATGTAATTTAGGCAATATAAAAACAGCAGGAAGGAATAAGTGCCGGTGGCCTGTCTGGACATTGGATCGTTGACGCTTTAATCCTCTCTGAGCCAATCACCAAACACAATAGTGTGATATCATTTCCTGTATATCACTTCCTGTTCTATCATATATAATCCCAACATAAAACAGACACAATCATCCAACTGTAGCCACTTATTTCCATTCATTTCCATAGCAGTGTTTATTACATTGCATCAGAGGAGGCTGGTGGGGAGGAGCTACAGTCATTGTGATGGCTGGAATGGAATATATGGAAAACGGCGTCCAACGTTGTTTCCAGTGTATTTACGTAACCATTTATTCCATTCCAGCCCATCCTCCTATAGCGCCTCCCACCAGCCTCCTCTGCATTGCAGTGAGTATTTACATAACCAGCGACTCCATAAAATCTTGTGTAGAAACTAGTAGAGCGGCCATTCACTCACTATTAGGGATTCATATTTTCCAGAAAATCGACCAAGTTTCAATACCGGGAATTAAACTTAAAATATCTTTGGTCGCCAGTGACATTGTTGTGAATTGCAAAACAGGCTGTACATACATTCTGAGCGTTCTCATGTTTCTCAATTAATTCAGTGCATTTCAGCAGCACCGGAATCAGAGTATAGCGTTGTCGAATCTTACACTTTCACAAACTTTGTAACGGCAGTCAAACAAAAGTCGAATGACCAAAGTTGCTAAGATTGCTAGATAACCTCTTCAACGAACGACAGAATATTTCCTATATTTGGCAAAATTGAGTTGATGATTTTTACAGATAGCAGATCAGCTCATGAAAAACGCGGAGATCAAAAGAGGAAAAGGTTGAAATATCAAGGTATCTTACAGGGGACCAAGTCTGTTTTAAAAATATCCATCTCTACTCTCATACCGCTTGTTGATCACACATTCTCTACCAAAGCTCTCATACGCATAAATGCTTGCTGTTTGGGGTTTTAGGCTGGGTTTCTGTACAGCACTTTGAGATATCAGCTGATGTACGAAGGGCTATATAAATACATTTGATTTGATTTGATTTCATACGGACAGCAAGTACGAGACAGCACAGAGAAGCAGGGGACATGTTATAGCTGTAGTTTGACATGCATAGGCGAGAGATGTGCGTTGATACCGCAACCTATGGATTACAGAAAAAAGTGAGTCATTTTCTCGCCAGACAGGAGTCAGGATTTTGGGTTTCAGTGGGATTGGAACTAGATATGAAAATAATCAAGGCTCCCGGACAGGAGAAGATCGAATTTTCCCTAATGCTTCTCTGAATTGTTAACAGACTTTATGTCTGTGACAGAGATGCCTATCTAATGAATTGTGCATAGGCCTATCAAATTTGTGACTGTCTGAAGAGTCACACTGACAGCTCAAAGAGGCAAGCGTTGTTTAATAGGCTATAGAGAGGTTTCCTGGAGGGTTCATTAACTGCATTCGGGTTGCATGTGTCAATAATACGTGTGCTTTTTCATTTATGGAGACTTTGTGTGAAGTATACTGAACAAAATATAAACGCAACCTGTAAAGTGTAGGTCCGTTATTTCATGAGCTGAAATAACACATCCCAGAAATGTTCCATACACACAAAAAGTTATTTCCCGAAAAATGTTGAGCACAAATTTGTTTAACACCCATGTGAGGGAGCATTTCTCCTTTGCCAAGATAATCCATGTGTGGCCTATCAAGAAGCCGAATAAATAGCCTGATCATTACACAGGTGCACTTTGTGCTGGGGACAATACAAGTTTTGTCAAACAACACAATGCCACAGATGTCTCAAGTTTTGAGGGAGCGTGCAATTGGCATGCTGACTACAGGAATGTCCATCAGAGAGGTTACTAGAGAATTTCATGTCCATTTCTCTACCAATGTCGTTTTAGAGAATTTGGCAGTACTTCCAACTGGCCTCACAACCGCAGACCACGTGTAACCACGCCAGCCCAGGACCTCCACATCTGGCTTCTTCACCTGTGGGATCATCTGAGACCAGTCAGCCAGATAGCTGATGAAACTGTGGGTTTGCACAACCGAAACATTTCTGCACAAACTGTCAGAAACCGTCTCATAAATTGAGGATAAATTGAGGGGAGGGGGGCTCATCATTGTGGTCCACACCAGGGTATTGACCTGCAGACAGGATGAATCCCGGTTTCAACTGTGAATGGCATTGTGTGGGCAAGCGGTTTGCTGATGTCAACTTTGTGAACAGAGTGCCCCATAGTGGAGGTGGGGTTATGATGTGGGCAGCTATAAGCTACAGACAACGAACACAATTGCATTTTATCGATGGCAATTTGAATGCACAGAGATACCGTGATGAGATCCTGAGGCCCATTGTTGTACCATTCAAAGATCAGCATACAATTCCTGGAAGCTGAAAATGTCCAAATTCTTCCATGACCTGCATACGCACCAGATATGTCACCCATTGAGCATGTTTGGGATGCTCTGGATTGACGTGTACGACAGCGTGTTCCAGTTCCCACCAATATCCAGCAGCTTTGCACAGCTATTGAAAAGGAGTGGGACAACATTCCACAGGCCACAATCAACAGCCCGATCAACTCTATGCAAAGGAGATGTGTCTCACTGCATGAGAGCAAATGGTGGTCACACCAGATACTAACTGGTTTTCTGATCCACGCCCCTACTTTTATTTTAAGGTATCTCTGACCAACAGATATACAGCATATCTGTATTCCCAGTTTTGAAATCCATAGAGTGGGGGGTGCAACTCCATATTAGCAAGGTGTTCTTAATGTTAGGTATACTCAGTGTATTACCATTGATTATACAAATACACAAACAATACAATAATGCATTTATTTAAATTGATTTCCTTATATGAACTGTAACCGTTGCATGTTGCGTTTACATTTTGGTTCAGTGTAAATACGCTCGGCTAAACGCTTCCATGCCACCACCTGTTTGGATCATTTTATTTTTTGCTAATCCGATGCTGTGAATGTTGTGTATTTCACAGGTCTTGTCACCTTGGGGGGAGGGGGGTGAAGAGTGTTCCCATGTTAATGCCCACTCACTATTGTATTGTTCGTGTATTTGTATAATCAATGGTAATACACTGAGTATACCTAACATTAAGAACACCTTCCTAATATTGAGTTGCACCCCCCCCCCCCCCTTTGCCCTCAGAAAAGTCTCAATTCGTCGGGAGATGGACTCTACAGGATGGCAAAAGTGTTCCACAGGGATGCTGGCCCTGTTGACTCCAATGCTTCCCACAGTTGTGTCAAATTAGCTGGATGTCCTTTGGGTGGTGGACCATTCTTGTATCAAGGCACCTACTACTATACCCCATTCAAAGGCACTTAAATATTTTGTCTTGCCCATTCACCCTCTGCATGGTGTAAGATAAATACACAACACAGAGGACGATCAATGGAAATAGTCGTTTTTCAGTTCATCTGTTTAGAATATTTTAGGAATATCAGTCCTGAACTCATAGCTACGTGTGCTATGTTTTTAATGGTCTGAATTAGTTTACTTGTTATTTGGCCATTGGCCCAGTTTTATTGCAAGGAATTCTAATTGGTCAATCACAGGCCAGGGCTGGGTTATAAAACTACATCCTGTCCCTTTGTTCTGTGGAGAGAATCACTGGGAAGAATCACTCAGGAGAGAATCACAGAAGAGAATCACTCAGGAGAGAATCACAGGAGAGAATCACTCAGTAGAGAATCACAAGAGAGAATTACTCGAGAGAATCACTCAGTAGAGAATCACAGGAGAGAATCACTCAGTAGAGAATCACAGGAGAGAATCACTCAGTAGAGAATCACAGGAGAAAATTACTTGAGAGAATCACTCAGGAGAGAATCACTCAGGAGAGAATCACTCAGGAGAGAATTACAGGAGAGAATCACTCAGGAGAGAATCACAGGAGAGAATCACAGGAGAGAATCACTCAGGAGAGAATCACAGGAGATAATCACAGGAGAAAATCACTCAGGAGAGAATCACAGGAGAGAATCACTCAGGGGAGAATTACAGGAGAGAATCACAGGAGAAAATCACTCAGGAGAGAATCACAGGAGATAATCACTCAGGGGAGAATCACAGGAGAGAATCACAGGAGAAAATCACTCAGGAGAGAATCTCTGGAGAGAATCCCTGAGGACGGGGAGAATGAACAACTACCTCCCCGCATGATTTGTCTTCTTTGAATAAACCTATTTTCCTCCCCCTGATTTGCTTTGGGGTCTGTGTTATTGAAGAGTAACATCAACTGCTAACAATAGCACACACACACAATCCATGTCTCAATTGTCTCAATGCTTAAAAATCCTTGGTTATCCCGTCTCCTCCCCTTCATCGACACTGACTGAAGTGGATTTAACATGCGACATCAATAAGGGATCATATCTTTCACCTGGATTCACCTGGTCAGTCTATGTCATGGAAAGAGCAGGTGTTCTTAATGTTTGTACACTCAGTGCATATTCATTTATTCATTTGTCCTATTAATTATTCACTTGACAGATGGTCTAACCTCGAGCATGTCAGGCCTGACAGTGACAACCTAGCTAGCACAACTGGCCCAGCCAGTAAAACTAGCTAGCAGAAGAGCTGGGTAGTTTGTAGCTAAGACCCATGTCATGCAACCTTACAGTTGAATCAATAATGTCATTAACGCTGCCACATTCAGAACAAGGCAATATGGCGGCGCATCTGTCATAATATGTCATATTAGGTGACAGATAATTACAACGGTTAAATGTCACTGTTTTGACATTCTAATGAGACCATTAGAGTATCACCACAGGTATACAACCAAATAAGCTGGCAGACATCCCGACCCAGGCTCCTCCCTACTATCAACAGAGGGGCACTAGTTAGTTAGTCCATACTCCTAAAACTGATCTCCTTTGCATAAGTCGACTGTGAACCCGACAACCTGTTAA
Source organism: Oncorhynchus mykiss (assembly GCF_057628025.1). Lineage (NCBI taxonomy): Eukaryota > Metazoa > Chordata > Actinopteri > Salmoniformes > Salmonidae > Oncorhynchus > Oncorhynchus mykiss. The sequence continues at coordinate 41,920,085 of NC_143040.1, forward strand.
TAAAGACAATAAGCCCGAATGTAACGCTGAGATATCATCATCTATCTGGTTAAACAGGCTGAGGAGGTGTAACTAACGAGGTGTAGAAGAGAGAGAGAGACCCGGTCCTGCTGATTGAACAATCCTCTTTGCATTAACTAACCACACTTAGCATGCCTTTTGTTAGCACACATTTATAATCAAGCCAGAAAACTGCACTGACTGAGCCCGTTTTCACAAATTGTCTCAGTGCTAGGATCAGTTTTGCCTTTCAGATCAAAATGAATAACTTGCCTAGTTACTTCTTGTTACATGCTCATGTTCCTAGTATGAGAAATGCATTTAAGGTAAAAAAAATGAGAAAGGGTTGACCTGATCCTAGATAAGCACTCCTACAGTACTCAGGCCCTGGTCAAAAGCAGTGCACTATATTGGGAATAGGGTGCCATTTGGGACACAGACCCTTGAGAAAGACAGAGCTGGGTGAGTGAAATCATCTGTATCCTGTATCCTGTCCTCATTTTACCGTAGCTGTAACTGTACCCTAAGAAGGACAGACAGCGCTGCTCTGGGTTGGGTGGGTGAGTGCGTCTCTCTGCTGATTTATGGTCCTAAGTCCTCTACTGGCATAAGGACACCTTGAGGGGAAATAATAAAGATCCCGTCATCTTATTGAGGGGCTGCTGAGATTGAAACACCCAGCCAGCCAGGCAGCAAGAGACGACACAGTGACTGCTCACACGGATCAGCTATCTGGGAAAAGGAGAAAGGGAGAAGTTCAAAAGCGAGACGCACACTTAAAGGTTAAAGTCCTGGGTCACTGAATTCAAGCACCACACGACATGCACACACACGCACACACGCACAAATACACAAACACACACACACACGCACAAATACACAAATACACACACACACACACACGCACAAATACACAAACACACACACACACGCGCACGCGCACACACACACACGCACAAATACACAAACACACACACACGCGCACACACACACACACACACACACACACACACACACACACACACACACACACACACACACACACACACACACACACACACACACACACACACACACACACACACACACACACACACACTCACTGTTCACACACAGGCTCTGTTCTCCAAGCTCAATTGATTAGTGAATAATCACAGAATACTAGTAACCTCCTCTAGCTTATATGTTCTGTATCTACATCACATCAGTCACAGGCAGCAAAAGGATCCAACCATGAGAAATTCATTCACAGCTGTCTGAAACTGGGACTCTGAGTAAATGGTAAAGAGAAAGGTCTTTTGGATCTGACACAGTGACGAGCCACTAGAGTCACAACCCTAATTCTCTCCCCTCCCTCCCTCCCTTCTCAATAGTGTTCCTCCATGGACACCCCCTGTGACCTGTCAGGGGGAAGTGAGAGACATTGAGAACAGCTTTATTTGTGCCAGGGTGTTAGGAATACAGACACACTGTCTACGTTCCAAAGGACACCCTATTCCCCACATAGTGCACTACTCCTGACCAGAGTCGTATGAGTCCTGGTCAAATGAAGTGCACTATTTAGGGAATAGGGTGACATTTGGGATGCACATACTGAGACATACTGTGGCTGTCCTCTCTGCTGGGTTGGGGCTGGGGTGGTGGGGTGGGCATGGTGCCAGGATAGCTGCTGGATATGGCAGTCAGTACTCAGAGTCTGATTCCTCCTATAACCCTCTCATTCCCTCTTTCTCCGTCTCTATCTCTCGGTCTCTCCCTCTCTCTCCTCCCTTTTCTCTCTTCCTCTCTCTCGCTCTCTCGGTACTGAGCCAGGATCAATTCCCCCCATCCACCAGGGAGCATCCGCTGATCTCCATACTGTTCATTAAGCACACCCCCTTCTCCTCCGTCCTCCCCACCTCTTCCTTCCAGGGATAGCAGATAGACAGCTTGTTAACTATTTTAATACGGCCCCGAACAGAAGAGACAGGCCACTAGAGTCCTGGGATGCCTCAGCATACATACACCCTCTCACCTCCCACCTCCCACCTGTCGATTCGACTGGCGCAGGGCTGGCAGATGAGACAGGTAAGGCTAATGGCAGAGTTTTAGCGTGTGTGTGCCCGTGTGTGTGTGTGTGTGTGACTGTGCCTATGTGAGTGCAAGTGTGTGTGTGCACGCGTGCCAGTGTGTGTGTCTCTGAGAGGGGCTTTGCGCTGGGTTTAAAGGGGCTAAGTATGTTTGGTAATGAAGGACACTGAATGCAGTGCTGGGGATTCTATCAGCGCCCAGGTCTCCAAGGTGCCATACAGGCCAGGATTGCCTGGCGTTGGAGAGCATGCCTAATGGCTTACTGTCTGTTTCTGAATAACTGATTCGGCCCTCTGGGTGAAGCATACCGCCACGGCCCCTCAGTCCCTCAGACACACTATTCTATTCATCTCATCTACGACACACTTGGCATTGCGCATTTCCTCCGAATTGAGATTTCTGAAGGGGAACTGGTTGCATTAAATAGAACGAAAACACATTAATAGAAACATTAAACGTAGAAAACAAACCGTTCTAATAGGAGCTCAGTAATAAGCAGCATATAGGAATCAATTTGAGCCTCTGGGATGGAGATGGATACGCATTATGACTGTGGTGAGATGACCAGAACTAGAATAAATCCCAATGGCAAAAGCCAACAAGTCGCCATTCTTCCCTCCTTCTCTCCTGATAGAACAAAACACACCATAACGTTACAGTGCTGCTGCTATCATGCAATCATTTGGAATAAATCAGTATTTGACATTAAACTGTGCTTTGTATCATCAGATAACCCACCCTCTTAAATGTGATGGACGGGGCAATCTCTCTCGGACCGTCTTCTCTACTCTCTCTGAACTTCCTAACACACCAGAGGTTCTTTTCCTCCTCTGAGAGATCAGTTATTTTCTTTTTTTGGATGACAAATGCACAATCAATCCATTACGAGGCGTTTGCCACTAAAGCTGGGATTTATGCTAGCAGGACTTTTGCTCCATGGAAGCCTCATGATTTATTGAGGCAAAACATCAGGCTGGTGAAAACAATCATCCACAAAGAAGAGGCCTGGCTGTAGAAGGAGGACAGAGGAGGACAGAGCAGAGGGAGCACAGTCCAACAGAGCGGAGCACTGCGAGACTACAGGGGAGTGGTGTAACAATGGCGACTACAGATTACCTGGCAGTGGTGTAATAATGGTGACTACAGACTACAGGGCAGTGGTGTAACAATGGCGACTACAGATTACCTGGCAGTGGTGTAATAATGGTGACTACAGACTACAGGGCAGTGGTGTAATAGTGGTGACTACAGACTAAAGGGCAGTGGTATAATAGTGGTGACTACAGACTACAGGGCAGTGGTGTAATAGTGGTGACTACAGACTACAGGGCAGTGGTATAATAGTGGTGACTACAGACTACAGGGCAGTGGTGTAATAATGGTGACTACAGACTACAGGGCAGTGGTATAATAGTGGTGACTACAGACTACAGGGCAGTGGTGTAACAATGGCGACTACAGATTACCTGGCAGTGGTGTAATAGTGGTGACTACAGATTACAGGGCAGTGGTGTAACAATGGCGACTACAGATTACCTGGCAGTGGTGTAATAATGGTGACTACAGACTACAGGGCAGTGGTGTAATAGTGGTGACTACAGACTACAGGGCAGTGGTATAATAGTGGTGACTACAGACTACAGGGCAGTGGTGTAATAGTGGTGACTACAGACTACAGGGCAGTGGTGTAATAATGGTGACTACAGACTACAGGGCAGTGGTGTAATAATGGTGACTACAGACTACAGGGCAGTGGTGTAATAGTGGTGACTACAGACTACAGGGCAGTGGTGTAATAGTGGTGACTACAGACTACAGGGCAGTGGTGTAATAGTGGTGACTACAGACTACAGGGCAGTGGTGTAATAGTGGTGACTACAGACTGCTGGTGATGGTATAATAATGGTGACTACAGACTACAGGGCAGTGGTGTAATAGTGGTGACTACAGACTACAGGGCAATGGTGTAATAGTGGTGACTGCAGACTGCTGGTGGTGGTAGTCACGCTGGGGATAATGGTGGCCTGGTGAGTGTCAGTGGAGCCTAGCTTAACCTAGCTACTGTATGTGGCTGCCTAGCACCTTATTAACAACAGATCCATGACAGTGTGGAGAGGAGAGCCTCCCACCCCACCATGGTAAAATCCTCACCCACCAAGCCTCCATGGTTAAGGCCTTGGCTGGCCTTCATTAAAGCAGCAGAGAAAGAGGCTGAGGTGGTGGCGTCAGCGTCAAGCCCCTGTCATGGTATTTGATGAATCCGCCCGGGAGACTCGATCCGCGCCTGATCAATTAATATAAACAAGGAGCACTGATTTATCAAACCGGACCCAAAAAGGTCGTCTGAAGTGTCAGAAATCCATTCTATTGACGGGAAGGAGAACCCAGCCGAATTACAGCAAGAGCCTATGGGATCAGCAGACCTTTTCAAAGCCCTTATAAATCACTGAGGAAAACAAGTGGGGCCTTCCGTGTCTGTCTGTGTGATCAGAGCAGATCCTGTAGTGACGGCTTTACTGCGCAGTACTGCAAAACAGCAGGAGAGATGAATGGGAAACTATCTTCACCTGGACAGATCAATCCACACACCGTTACAAGAGAAAATAAAGAAAATAAAGTCCAACAAATAAAAAAGGGAGATAAAGTTTCAACTTTGTCCATTGGTTCAAAATCTACCAGGACCGGACTACCCTTGGCTACCCTGTATGCAGCTGAGCTGTCAAATTGGCATGCCTAAGCTTTAACAACTCAGGTGTACACTCCTACCGACTGCTTTGGTGCTTTGGGAGACAACATCGCAAAGAAAAGTATCTCTTCAGCCTTAACCACATGATGCATGGCCTTGTGAGAAAGCTAGAGTGTCTACTGTAGCTAGAGAGGAGTTAGTATATACTGCTTGTATATGGATCAACAATCTCCTGCAACACGTGTTTACCCGGTATGTCAACCTTGGTTAAGAGAATGTTTGCAGCTTCCAGTGATTCCTACAAAATGACAAGCCTAGGGAGTCAGAATGCCCATGATACCATCTTGCAAATGTAATAAATCAAAGAGTGCCGTCATCAGACACACAAAGATGTATAACGGATGCATTTCATAACGATACCATCCACCCCTTCAAAGGAAAAGAAAACCGCATGCGCCTTTTTGTCTTCAGGAAATGAGTGGAGGAGACCAGCCTCTCTCACTCCCTCTCTTTCTCTTGTTCTACCTCTTATCTCTCCCTCCATCTCTTTCCTAATCTCTATCACACCACACCAGTCAATGGAAATCTCCTCAGCAGTGCACTTCCACCCTTTACAGAGCCCCACACGGAACACCAAATCGCACTATTAGGCTCATGTCGCTGTAAATTCTAAAGCAATTGTCGCCACGGCACAAGCTTCTTGTTCTCAGTGTGAGGAGGTTGGAGGGATGGAGCCAGTGGAGGAGAGGAAGAAGAAGAGAGAGTTTCCTCTGGCCAGACGGAGGCAGACGGATGTATCTGTCAGGCAGAGCTAGCCCCATGGGCCCTGCTCGAAAGTATTACACTATAAAGGGAATAGGGTGCTATTTGGAACGGCAGGATGGGCCGGCTGGCATTTCATTGCTGTTCATTAAGCAAAATGTACGGCTGTCCGGCATACAGGGCTTACCAGAGAGACACCGATGGGCCCAGAGGCTTAAGACCCACAGCCTCACTAGTCTCACTAAGGCCTGGTGTAACCTTGGAGCAAAGCTCACACAGCAGCTCATAGCCACACAGTACAGAACAGCTCTGCCTCTCATGTTCAACCTGGCTATACGTTTTTAATGTGTGGCTAGTGAGATATACAGTGTCTTTGGAAAGTATTCAGACCCCTTGACTTTTTCCACATTTTGTTACATTACAGCCTTATTCTAAAATGGATTACATATAACATTTTCCTCATCAATCTACACCATAATGGCAAAGCAAAAACATTTTTGCAAATGTATTAAAAATACAACACTGAAATACCTTATTTACATAATTATTCAGACCCTTTGCTTATGAGGCTCAGGTGCATCCTGTTTCCATTGATCATCCTTGAGATGTTTCTACAACTTGATTGAAGTCCACCTGTGGTAAATTCAATTGATTGGACCTGATTTGGAAAGGCACACACCTGTCTATATAAGGTCCCAGAGTTGACGGTGCACGTCCGAGCAAACACAAGCCATGAGGTCGGAGGAATTTCAACTGTTCTGTCTGTCTATGGAACCCTGACCTGTTCCCCGGACGTGCTACCTGTCCCAGACCTGCTGTTTTCAACTCCCTAGAGACAGCAGGAGCGGTAGAGATACTCTGAATGATCGGCTATGAAAAGCCAACTGACATTTACTCCTGAGGTGCTGACCTGTTGCACCCTCGACAACCACTGTGATTATTATTATTTGACCATGCTGGTCATTTATGGACATTTGAACATCTTGGCCATGTTCTGTTATAATCTCCACCCGGCACAGCCAGAAGAGGACTGGCCACCCCTCATATCCTGGTTCCTCTCTAGGTTTCTTCCTAGGTTCTGGCCTTTCTAGGGAGTTTTTCCTAGCCACTGTGCTTCTATACCTGCATTGCTTGCTGTTTGGGGTTTTAGGCTGGGTTTCTGTACAGCACTTTGTGACATCAGCTGATGTAAGAAGGGCTATATAAATACATTTGATTTGAATTGTCCTTAGAGCTCTGAGACAGGATTTTGTCGAGGCACAGATTTAGGGGGGGAAGGGTACCAACAAATGTCTGCAGCACTGAAGGTCCCCAAGAACACAGTGGCCTCCATCATTCTTAAATGGAAGAAGTTTGGAACCACCAAGACTAGGAAGAGCGGCCAGGAGAAGGGCCTTGGTCAAGGAGGTGACCAAGAACCCGGAGCTCTAGAGTTCTTCTGTGGAGATGGGAGAAACTTACAGAAGGACACCCATCTCTGCAGCACTCCACCAATCAGGCTTTAACGGTAGAGTGGCCGGACAGAAGTCACTCCTCAGTTAAAGGGACATGACAGCCACTTGGAGTTTGCCAAAAGGCACCTAAAGACTCTCATACAATGAGAAACGAGATTCTCTGGTCTGATGAAACCAAGATCGAGCTATTTGGCCTGAATGCCAAGCGTCACGTCTGAAGGAAACCTGGTGCCATCCCTACGGTGAACCATGGTGGTGGCAGCATCATGCTGTGAGGATGTTTTTCAGCGGCAGGGACTGGGTGACTAGTCAGGATCAAGGCAAAGATGAACAGAGCAAAGTACAGAGAGATCCTTGATGAAAACCTGCTCCAGAGCGCTCAGGACAGACTGGCCGAAAGGTCACCTTCCAACAGGACAACGACCCTAAGCATACAGCCAAGACAACACAGAAGTGGCTTCAGGACAAGTCTCTGAGTGTCCTTGAGTGGCCCAGCCGGAGCCCAGACCTGAAAATAGCTGTGCAGAAACACTCCCCATCCAACCTGACAGAGCTTGAGAGGATCTTTAGAAAAGAATGGGAGAAACTCACCAAATACAGGTGTGCCAAGGTTGTGTTGTCATACCCAAGAAGACTTGAGGCTGTAAACGCTGCCAAAGGTGCTTCAACAAAGTACTAAGTAAAGGTTCTGAATAGTTATGTAAATAATATTGTCATTATGACATATTGTGTGTAGCTTGTGTGTAGCAATTTTAGAATAAGGCTGTAACATAACAAAATGTGGAAAAAGTCAAGGGGTCTGAATACTTTCCGAAGGCACTGTAGGGGATAGATATGGAAAGATATAGAAGGAGAGGTAACAGGAGAGAGTGCTTCTGGACATAACGACATATTGATGGTTTGTCCTCTTTTCCAGATCTCTTTGTCCTCTTCAAATCACCCCAATGTCACTCCAACCACCCATTTTACAGTGACAGCTTCTTTACAGTGCATGTTTTTATTTCACTGACATCAGCAACAGAGCGAGTGCACGTGATTGGACGGAATGAGACAGCCTCTCTTGTTTGATTCAATAAAAACATGGCGCTGCTCAGTAAAGACATCTTCAAAACCATCCTCTGATGTGTAATAGAGATTCTAAGCAGCTACGCATCCGTCGGAAGTTGGACATTTCATGCCTCGTTCATAACAACAAGATTACACTTTGGAGTGCTTGCTTTTGACTCTCAGTCATGCAAACACTTTTCATTATTAGCTCTGATATAAATTGAGGCTGTCTTGTGCTGAATTTAATCTCCTTGGTGAAAAAACAGAGATCAACACAAGACATTTCAGTTAAGGTTGAAATGAAGTGTTTATGTAAAACCATATGAAATATTGTTTCTGCCCTCTACAAAAGTATTATTCAATGCTGCCCCTGTGCAGTTGCCTTCCTATCCAGTTTTAGGTCCAGTTTTAGGTCTAGATTTAGATCCAAAATGTAGTGGTGTAGCTAACTACTGAAACTACACACTACTAAACTTTATTTTTATTTTTAAATGGGTTAAATAGGCAATACTTTCCTTTCTTTTTCAGCATTAGACCTGTCTTATTCTCACTCAAAACATTGTTTTTATGTTTAAAATACTAAATGACACATTCTGTTAATTAACATATGACCCCAAAGTGAACTGTTCTTGCAATTTGCTGTCTATGACATTTCAGATTTACATATGATAGTTTTTCACAAAGTAGTTTGTAGTGAGCTACTTTTTCAAAGTTTAGTTAAGTAAACTATATACTGTATATCTTAAGGGTAGCTTTAGTGTAGCTTAACTTCTTCCAGTGTGAAGTAATTGGTAGCTTGATACTATATTTTCCGAGGAACTTCCACAACACTGCCACTGATAAAACATTGAATGTGACATTTAACACAATAAAGTAATGAATTAACCGAGGAAATATATCAGTTTTTATCTCTAATTATTGATTGATTGCATATAACTTCATTACAATTATAATGCATTAACCCACGTTATGTAACAAGCTTATGTACATATTATATGAGCTACAGAGATAAACTAGCTAGCTAAAATTAATCTCTGTGAGATTGTGTGCCAATCTTCTGCCAATGTCCAGCCATCGTGGCTTAATGTACCTTGCCTTGAACATTGCTGTTTTACTTCATCTATAGTGACAGATCCCGACATTCCAGGCGTGCGTACCAAACGGCACTGTATTCCCTATACAGTGCACTCCTTTTGACCAGAGCCTTATGGGCCCTGGTCAAAAGTAGTGCATTTGAAAGAGAATAGGGTTCCATTGGGGACGCACCTCAGGGGTAAGTCGAGCGCTTGGCATTAGTTATTGCATCATAAAAACTCCTGTGTCTGTCTGTGTTCCTTGGCCAGCTGTCAAGCCAGCCTCTGCTCGGTGCCAGTTGTGTGCGTAGCTGCAGAGAATTTTATATTCCAAATAGTCAGGCATTTGTCTCTAGGCACTTACCTTCCCCACAAGCCTAAATATGTGTCAAAAGCCCAATAACCTTTCAAGTCTAACAACATGATATTACCATCAGCGAGAAGCTAAACTTTCCCACAGTCAGTTTCCCACAGTCGGTCAGGTGAGGGAGAGAGTTACAGCTACGCAGCTGTGCGGATGTGTATCAGACCTGGGTTCAAGTAATATTGGTTTACTTTCAAATACTTTCAAATACTCTCATCTGGTACTCCAGGCAGGCCCAATCAATCAAATTCTCAAAGTATTTGGAAGATAACAAACCATATTTGAACCCAGGTCTGGGAGCACCTACTGTACAACTAACTACTGTGGATAAGTACTGATCTACCAAACTGTCCCTGAGAATACATAGGTTACTGCAACAGGGTGAAGGTGGCTGAAAAGCCCAAACACCCTCCAGCTCCTCTGGAGTGTTCAAAATCACCAAACATTTTGTCTGACTAGCGCCACGGCAACAGCGGATGAGCTTTACCCTACCAGTTCAGTTTACACAGCCAACATTACGGAGCAGATAAAACAAGACGTTTAATTGCGTGTTTATTGCGTGTAATAACACTAATAACTATTTCCCCACTAATTCTTTATGCGAGAGATTGAATTTGTTTGGGCTGCTAATAGTCTAGTTTCAGATCCTCCAGGTATAGAATGATGACAATAGACAGATAGGTTCCCATTCATTCACCAGACAGACTGGGGGGTTTTTGAAGCGAAGCGTGCTACAGCTAACTGCTCCCTTCTTCAGGTAGGTAGGCTGTCGGCCATTTTCCCCAGCACCACTTTTGACAGGTTCCTGTGGGAGCCGGGGGGTACAAGGGGCTGCTGGGAGGAGGAGTGTGATTAATGCTACTGAAGATAATATTATTGGCACAGCTGGCTAAGTCTGACAAGGAATTCCTCACTCCGCTCCCTCTGTCACGACCACATCATTTTCTTCCCTGGCACTTTGCTTCCATTTTTTGGGTGACAGAAGATTTGCACAGGACAAACTAACTTGTCACCAAAGGACAAGCCAGCCAGCTGTTAAGGTATTGGGAACATGACAGATCGCTATGTTTTACCTCCCATGAATTCACTTATTAGAGGTAGACCCAAATCACCTGTCACTGTCAAATCAGTTGTCACAACTAGGTAGACGTGTCAAGTTTCCCCCTCCATCATCAACCCCGCCCCCCTCCCCATAGACACTCAAACACCTACCCACATACAGCTTCATCCCTTTTGGCTGCTGTTAATACAATACATGCAAATCACACAGATGGGACCTGAGGCTAGGCAGTCAAACTGAATACCCCTCCCACAAAGCATATACCACAACACAATGTAATGGACATTTAAACCTCTGACGACAACAGGGTGGAACGTCTGGCATGAACCGTAGGGTGAAAGCTTTGAAAAAATATATTGACTTCAGCACAAACTATAGAAACTTGAGCCTGTTTATTTACAAATTCCACAGACTCCAATGCTTCTATAATACATACTCATAGAGGTAAATACAAGCATTGCTGTTTGACAGAGCATATGTTTATTGTTTCATCCGTCTCCAGCGGGAGACGGGCGGCTGGCGATGTAAATGGTAGCTTGTGTTATAAAGCACAGAATGCTTTCCCCTGTTCCAGGTGAAATAATCAAGTGCTAGCTGGAGAGACGGATGGCGAATTTGCCACTCAGAGGCAGGGAAGCATGAAAAACATGTATAATGTGTGACTGCTGTTGTTGTGTAGCCGCATTCAATCCCGATTAGAGCCAGGGAGGAGAAGGAGGAAAACGGGCTAGAGGAATGAGAAGGGAGTCGGCATAGTAGTGTTAAGGTTAGTCTGTGGAATACTAAAAACTGAAACAGTGGAAGGACAAAGAGTTAACCCCTTCTATTTGTGACCATGTTTGTGTCCCAAATGGCACCCTATTTCCCTATACAGTACAGTACTTTTGACCGCAGCCTTATGGCTATATAGGATTTGTTACAGCATCGGCGGCAAGGTTAGCGTGGCGTGGCCAATTTTTTTAAGCAATCCTCTTTGCCGCAGAGACAACATTTTGCTGTTTCAAGGCTAATTTCCTACACACTAAAAAAATAGGGTTCCTCAAGGGTTCTTTGGGAATGGTTGTTTTTGATGGTTGTTTATGGAACCATAATGACTCAAAGAACCCTTTAAGCTCTTCAATGGTTCTTTACAGTTCACAAAAAGGGTTCTCTGGTCTTTTAGTGTTAATTAAAATGTCAGGGAGGCGGCACATTTAAATATTTTAGGGTGTGGTTTGCACACAGCTCTTTTTGTGCAACAGTGAGTGAGTGTGTCATTCCAGTTTATCTAATGTTTTGTGTTATGCCAGCAGATATTCCATATGTCAATGGCCAGCGTCTTGTGAAAGACTCATGTATGGCCTTGTGTCAATTGAGAACCAATCAGGCCTTTATGGTAGAGTGGCCAGACAGAAACCACTCCTCAGTAAAAGGCATGACAGCCCGCTTGGAGTTTGCCAAAGATGATCTTATTTAAAAAGATATAGTTCCAATATGTTTTCTACATACTTTATATCTAATAGTTCACAATGAAAACATTTGAACCACAAACGATGTAGCAATAAGCATGGACGTTGTTCCTACTGTAGGGTTCTGCTGGTCTGTCAGGAAGATTAAAAAAGGGAATAATTGGTCTGATGTGTTTTCGACGAGGGGGGTTAAGAGCCTTGACCACATGACAGAGTCCATGGGCTTGGCCTCTGTGTCTGTCTAGTAGCTCCATCAGGCCAGGGCCACCCTCTGCACCCCGTAGCCTGATTCCCACACCACAGCCAATCACCAGCCAGCCTCCCATCTGCTGTCACAAAGCTGTCACAGCAGGCACGCACACAGATTTGTAGAGGACACATGATTCAGGACGCTGACATGTGAGAGTGAGAGACAGCGAAAAAGAAAGATAGAGAGAGAGAGAGAGAGAGAGAGAGAGAAAGAGACAGAGAGAGAGAGAGAGAGAGAGAGAAAGAAAGAGAGAGAGAGAGAGAAAGATAGAGAAACAGAGAAAAAGAAAGATAGAGAGAGAGAGAGAGAGAGAGAGAGAGAGAGAGAGAGAGAGAGAGAGAGAGAGAGAGGTTGTAGTCAAGGCAGTAGCAGTGGAGGCTCCCTATCTCCAAACCCAAAGTACATTGTAATACAAATCTTTATTTGGTCTTGAGATGTTGACAGGTCAATTGAACAAAATGAGTTGAGTTTATGATGCAGTTGTCAGAGGCGGTTAGGCAGAGAGTCTGTTTATCAGGCCGCTCTCTGCGAGATATTCCAACAATCTTTCTTGCAAACCGAAGCACCTCGAGGTTAATTACTTTACCAATTTGAGTAAATGGCATGCCATATTCCCATCTGTCTCCATTAGCTCCCCACTATTTCTCCATTTACGATGACTAAGGTCAAGGGTCAAGGCACTGGGTGCAAAAGGGATGTAATAAAGCATGAGATTTTATGTTTACACAAATGTGGGAGCCACGGCATAAATAACAGACATGTATCTTTCAAAATGCTGCTGAGAGCCCTCATAATTACATTTGGACTTAAAAAGCCGTTTTAGTGTGGCCTTCTAGTGCTGATCATTCATATTCTGTATGTGATGCTAAAGACTAATATTATCCAAATGTACAGGACTACATATATCACCACTTTATTCTTGTCATAGCCTGTAAAGAAACTTAAACATAACAGTTGCCATTTTGATATTCTACCGACTACTGCATTGGTAAGTCTTATATGACGATCTCTGACATCGCCACTGTAATTACAATACTTTAGTTTTACACAGATACACACCATAATATAGACCTAAAAAAACTGTAAAATAACTAGATGGTATATGGATAGAAAAAGAGCAGCTTAAAAAAAAATCCATTACACAATCAATATTAATTCCAAATCTGAGGGGCTTCATCATCATTTCTCGCCAAGAAAGCCAGCATGTATTCAGAAAGAAGAGCCAAGGTACAGTACCGTGTGTAAACGGTGACTCATTACAGAATCGCTGGATTTCCTAGATGAAAAGATTCATATCAACACTCCCAGGACAACACAGGTCTTGGCACCGTGTTCGGTGGTCTTCAGGGGGCACGGTGAGGGGATGTTAGGGCAATTCATTTAACAGCAGTGTAAATGTGGTCTCCCGTTCTGCCCCTCTCGGATTATTGGGCGGGCGGTGAGTGACTGGGGCCAGTCCCAGAGGATCCATATATTCAGAGGTTAAAGATGACCTTGCCAAGTAGCCAAGTACACTAAACCTAATAACTTTCTCTATTTATGCCTCCTACTGTCTCAGCTATCTCTCTATCTATCATTTTCAAAACCAGGCATAAAGAAGAAAATGTGATTTTATTTGTAGTGGAAATACTATCAAGGCAATAAAAAATAAAAAATTAGATTCACATTGTCCCAGATTTTGGAGGTTGTTCTTTTATACCATCCAGATGGGTTGTTCGTTTTTTCTCTTGAACCTGTCTCATTTCAGCCCTGCTCTAATGTCTTTAGGATGTGTGGGGATAGGTGTGTGTGTGTGTGTGTGTGTGTGTGTGTGTGTGTGTGTGTGTGTGTGTGTGTGTGTGTGTATGTGTGCGCGTGTGTGATGGCGCTGCTGCCATCAGTGTGTAAACAACAAAGTAGCTGTCATTTAATCAAGACTCAACAGAGAAGTATGTGAAGTATGCTACCGACTCGAGGTGGGACTCCCCGCTCTGTGTTCAAGGACTTCTGCATTGTTCTTTTTGCCCTTTTCCAGCGCAGAACCTAACTTTAACATCAACAACTCTGTCAGAGTTGAAATAGAAAGTATAAATTCTAAAGAATCCACTGCCTTCCTTTGTTCAGTCTCCTTAGAGTGGGCTTTTGGTTTTTAAATAAAATAGTATTTTCATCCCAGATATAGCAGTATAGTGAACAAGGATCAAACTAGACTGAAAACATTTCTCCTTTCAAGTTTGACTTCTGATTTGAACATTTTCCCTCAGGGTGTTAGTCGGTCAGGACAAAATGTACTGTAATTCATAATAATAATAGTCTGTCTGATTTCAAACATGTCACATTGAGGCTAATAGCGTATGCATTGTGAAACAATAACCACGGTGAGTCCCAACACAATGCACGGGGGCCGTCAAATAAAGTGGAGTACTGTATCTGAAATGATTGTTTGTTTTCAATTTAAGATCATCCAGATTCCCTTTTTGGAGAAGAACAAGTTGATTACTTATGCCGACAAGCCTGTGTTGTTTCCTCACCAAGGAAGACAAGCCATTAGTCTTCTCTGACAAGCCAGGAACCTACCACTGCATGGAGCAGACTGCAAAGTAATGCATTGCAGGGAAAGATAAGAAAATAAAATCATCCTTAATTTCTCCGCCTGCCTTTGTGTAAACTCGTCTTTTTTTCACTCTGGTGGTTTTGACACGCTTGCTGCTGATTTCGCCTCGCTAAGTCCCATGAAAGATGAGCCAGAGACACCGTCTGAATAAGAGCGTGGTATGAAATATGATCAACAAGTACCATAGCTTTCTAACATGTATTTACTAGGATGTGCAGGCACACTCTGAAGGCTACACCATACCACCGAGATGCAGCAGGACCGGTTACAACCAAGGCCGGAATTTAATAGTCACAATGATGACATTTTCAGCAATACGATCTAAGTCTGGTTGCCTCCTAACAGGTATACACTGAAATAACTCCACTGATAAAGCTTTCATAAAGCTGGGAGCTAGTGGGTCGAGTGTTGGGCTAGTAACCGGAAAGGTTGAGCTGATGAGGTAAAAAGCTGTCGTTCTGCCCCTGAACAAGGCAGTTAACCCACTGTTCCCTGGTAGGCTGTCATTGTAAATAAGAATTTGTCCTTAACTGACTTGCCTGGATAAATAAATAACAATAAAATGGTTTCCGCAGTCATGAAACGGGAGAGCAGGAGCTGAGAAACATCCTACCCACCTTCAGTTCATTTGAAATCAACTTAGAGAGGAACAAAGCTCAGGAGAGCATAAATTCATGTTTTGGTACTGGGAATCATATAGTTGTAGCTAGGTAATGGACTGTTTGCATTCAGGGGCAGGAATGCAATTACTTAGCAACTCATTAAGGTGGCAAATTTGTTAATGCACTGCTAAACATGCTCTAACGAACTGCCGATTTATGTTCATCTCAATACAGCTGTTTCCTGTGCTGGACAGGGCGGATGGATGGAATTGGGATTGGGGAGGTGAGAGAAAAGTCCAGATCATGAATTTTGTATGGATGATGGAGTGTGAACGACCTACCCCGAGATATTTGAGTCTGTGTGTGCGAGAGTGTGTGTATAGGAATGTGTGTGTGTGTGTGTGTGTTTCTCTGCTTGAGAGAAAGAGAGTGAGAGAGAGAAAGAGAGATAGAGTGTGTGTGTACGGGTGTGTGCGCAAGCGCATGCGTGAAGCAGTGTGTGTGTGTATCTCTCTCTCTCTTCCCATCTCCCTCCCAGTAATCCTTGGTGGTTTCTCTATCCCCATCTCCCCATCTGGGCTGTGGGCTGACAGGGAGGGCCTGACTGATGGGACTGATTAGTGGCTTTAGCATGGTCTGTCTGGCACACCGAGCATAGCATGCCCTGCTCCCTGCTCTGCCTCCCCGCTCCATAGAGACTTTTATTACCCATCTGCCAACCAGTAGTCCCCACGCTCAAATCATATCTTAACCAAGTGCCTCGCTACGGTGAGGACGAAGTTACGTGGAGATGGGCACACAAAGGAACGATTCGGAACCATTCCAGAATGTTCGACACACAATAGGCTAGAACATTTACATTTAAGTCATTTAGAGACGCTCTAATCCAGAAGCCTTGTACATCTATTTCAAATGAGTCAATGAAAAAGTCAAATCCCTGTTCTTAAGGAGAAAACAATGTAGCCTAGTGCACTCCGGTATCCGTGGTGATGGGTTATAGAGGCATGCATAGTGATGATCCATACCAACCTAAAGGGGAGTGTACTGGTGCCTTCAAACAAGAATAAGAAACAACATTTATAGAAATTAGAGCGTTATTGCAGCCGCAAGAGCTCTGCTCGGTCTTAT
The DNA here is from genome assembly GCF_057628025.1 of Oncorhynchus mykiss. NCBI lineage: Eukaryota > Metazoa > Chordata > Actinopteri > Salmoniformes > Salmonidae > Oncorhynchus > Oncorhynchus mykiss. The sequence continues at coordinate 41,936,622 of NC_143040.1, forward strand.
TCTCTTAATGAAGGAATCCCTGTTCATGTCTCATTTAGCAGATACTTAATGGTGGTGTCAAAGCAGATTGCAGGGTTCCACAGCAACTCTCCGTATCAACTTTTACTAAATGCATGTTATTCTAACGAGTAAGGCAAACAGACACATTTCAGCTACAATTACAGCTGTTCTCAGCTGAGTAAATGTGTGTGTGTGTGCGTGTGTGTAAACGCGAAACGTGTGTAAGACTGGTTGTTTGGGAATGTTTGTTTCCACGGTTACAAAACGGACTTGAAGAAAGCCATCTTTTTTTTTCTTATTATTTTTTAAATGTACAGAATGTTGTTTAAAAGGTGATGACGCATGACCGTAAGTGGCATATATTAAATATTATTGTGTGATACGTGGACATTTCTACAGGCCACTTTCTTCTCTTGGTTATATATAAAGGGATATTATATTGCGGTATTAATGGTGAGAAAGGACGATTGATATTATTCATAGCTTTAATAGTTCTGTGATAATCAAGCATTCTATACAGGTCCAGACACTTCAGGCTGGGGTGGTATCTGTTCGTGTTATGACGTTTCATACTAAATGGGAACACACTTAATAATACCACTATGTCTGAAAATGGTACAGTGTAGGGGATGCCTAGTTAACCACAGCATCTGGACCCTGGTTCCTGGTTCTGCAGAACAGTAAAAGACATGCTGGCAGATGGGCTATCCAACATCAGCAGCTATGTGCTCTCTGGGATTCTGGGAACACAGGGGGGGTGGGGGGAGACATACATCTGGGGGAGGCCAGGGGAGGTAGGAGGAGAGGAGATACATCTGGGGGAGGAGGAGGAGGAGGAGGAGAGACACACAACTGAGGAAGAAGGGGGGAGGAGGGGGTGAGAGGAGCGAGAGACTGGGGAAGGCAGGGGGGAGGAGGGGGAGATCACCGTTTCTGAGGAGGTATTCCATAGGAAAGAGGTTAGATAGCTAGATGCAACATGTACACAGCAGATCTCCACCACTGTCTTCAGCCTCAGCCAAGCCTGGGTTTACAGGCTTCTTTAATGGTTTCTTAATGTATATTCAGCAGGCTGAGAAAAAGGCTGTTATGTTGCTGCACTTGCTCCAGGAGCTAGTTAAATGATTCAGTGGGAAACTACGGCTTTCATTTAGGTTTGTGCCCTCCAGTCTGTTTATACTGGTCGATACACTTGTCTGAAGAATATAATGGATTAGCACATCATTCAACAAACCAGAACCCAGGCAGACTGGGGGCCACAGAGAGAGAAAAGTAAATTACAGTTAGCAGCCAAGGTAGGCCATGCCGTGAGCAAGGAAACATCATATCAGCTCGCAACTCCTATTCCGCCACGCCGCCAAGCGACCCAGAATAAAAAAGAAAAAAAAGATTGGAATGCAAAAAAAAAAAAAAATCTTGTTTCGATGAAATAAAACAATTTAATAAAATAAAACAAAACAATCACTCCTGGATGCAGGCAATCTCTCTCTGCCAGGGTTGTCTCCTCCTGTGTGATACAAAGAGGATCTAGGGATACAAAGGCCACATGCATCCACCCATCAACGAAAAGAACAACTCAAATAGAATAACTTTTGCTACAGAATGAGATTACTTAAGAGTGATAAAGCCATCGGATTGTTCCAGAATGACATTCAATTTATTATCTAGTTTCAGGACATGCACGTCGTATACTATGTGCGAATAGGAAATCCAACCCCCCCACCCCCCCCCCCCCCCCCCTCGCGTTTTATTTGCTCCTGCGTTTCCTATAGGAATCAAATGAAAAACATGAGTTGGCTCTGTATAGCCCAACTCTCAATGTGTTTCATTAAAAGAGTATTGATCCAACGTCATGCTGCTTGCTGCTCTGAAATGCCATGATAATCAGAAGAGTTAATACAGCTATCCATTCTCATTGGAGAGAAAAGGTCGGACTCCTACAGCCTGGCATTTATTTTTCCGACTTGGAAAATGAAACTGTAGAGGGTTTGAACTTGAATTAAAGCATGTTCAAAACCTCAGGTGAATAAGGCAGGCTTATAGTTGTCTTATACAAATCTTTATTCCAGAGAAATCAGCTCCAGGACGACCAGAGGGATCAGTCTGACCCTCCTCTGGAGCTGCAGAAAAGCCCAGTCCATCAAACCAATCATTTCCTCCATATATCCTGTACTGTATACACAGTGTGGAATGTACTGTATAGGCTAGGCTACATATGGGGGAACTACCTGATATATCTCAATGGGAACGAAGCAAAACAAAATGACCAATAAAGATCAACGTAGTTTACATGTAGGTTAGGTAATACACAGATTGAACGGGTAGCATAGCCTACTCCATACTATAATATGCGATATAAATCATTCTCTTTCAATTTTCCTTCAAAATGTTTTCAAGAGAGCAACATGAAAAGTACACCAACATACAAAGCATTCTACCCATAGGTGAGACCGAGATGATCTGCTTTGTAGGCAGTTTTGTTATTACGATATTGTCTCATCACTGCAACTCCCCAACGGGCTCAGGTGGCAAAGGTCGAGTCATGCATCCTCCGAGACATGACCCGTTAAACTGCGCTTCATAACACCCACTTAACCCAGAAGCCAGCTGCACCAACGTGTCAGAGGAAACACCGTTCAACTGACGACTGAAGTCAGCCTGCAGGTGCCCAGCCCGCCACAAGGAGTCGCGATAAGCCAAGTAAACCCCCATCGGCCAAACCCAGACAACACCGGGCCAATTGTGCACCCACCTATGGGACTCCCGGTCACAGCCGGTAATGACACTGGGATCGAACCCCAGGCTGTAGTGATGCCACCATGCTGCGATGCAGTGCCTTAGACCACTCTGGAGATCGTTTTTCTATAGTATCTTAACTGTTACAAAACTAACGCTCAGTGCCACACGACTGCTATCTATTCCTCAAGGTGTCGCCCGCCATTCTATTTGAAGATCGTCAAGAACTTGTTGACTGAATAACTGATGTAGTAACAGTGAAACAGGTTGATTTAATCATCTCACATTTCAAATTCCTACTTTGAGTGGTGGGTCACATTGTATTGGACGTCCAACGTTGGAGGACAAGTCAAGGAGAAATGACTAAAGCATTACTTTAGCCATCTGCTCTGAAATATGGGCTGCTTCTGGTCCACTAGACCAGACCGTGATGCTTGCCACATCCACTACTGACTAGCCTCCAACAGCAACAACAACAGAGAGTAGTCACCACCATAAGCTATGCACTTCTGAATACCCTTTAAAAACAATGAGAGAGTTGCCAGCGGGACATAACACTTCCTATGAACACCCTATTCATAATGCCTTGTAAGCAAATGTATAACGTTGTACAAGCAAAGTGTTACCCAACAGGCTATCACCAGACAGGCTATCACCAGACAGGCTATCACCAGACAGGCTAGCACCAGACAGGTTAGCATCAGACAGGCTAGCACCAGACAGGCTAGCATCAGACAGGCTAGCACCAGACAGGCTAGCATCAGACAGGCTAGCACCAGACAGGCTAGCATCAGACAGGCTATCACCAGACAGGCTAGCATCAGACAGGCTAGCACCAGACAGGTTAGCATCAGACAGGCTAGCACCAGACAGGCTAGCATCAGACAGGCTATCACCAGACAGGCTAGCACCAGACAGGCTAGCATCAGACAGGCTATCATCAGACAGGCTAACACCAGACAGGCTAGCATCAGACAGGCTATCACCAGACAGGCTAGCATCAGACAGGCTAGCACCAGACAGTCTAGCACCAGGCTGGCTAGCATCAGACAGGCTACCACCAGACAGGCTAGCATCAGACAGGCTAACACCAGACAGGCTAGCACCAGATGACAGATTTCCATCTAGTGATTCAATAGCTGACGTTGACTTGTCCTATTTCTCCAGAGTACTGCATATGGTGAATAACATAGTCTGGCTGGAACACTAGCCCATCATTCATCATAGTAATCTCCTATCAGCACGGTGTCTGCTGTGGGGGCTAAACGTTGGGAGAATTCTCCTCTCTTCTGTTCTACGGTGGAGGAAACGAACCCCAGCAGTGGTCACATCCAGTTAGAGTGACATTGTGGAGCCAGCTGCTTAGGCCTTCCAAAATGACACCTATTTGCACTTAAATGAGGGGATTTAAGTGCTGCTACACCATTACCACTTTGTCATATGTGATTTCATGTCTTTATCCAGCATTATGGAGGATGGAATGAGCTGTCCTTCGAGGAGTGAGGAATGTTCTGCTCTGCTCTGCTCCTCTCACTCGATATTCTAGATAGAGCCTTTCATAGTTGTTTTTCTCCTCCTCCATTGGGGGATTTTGCCGACATGCATCATACCGCAGCTCGGCTGTCTCCGAGGGTTAGGGGTAAAAAATGGGCATGGCAATCATTACGCTGGTGAAGGACATCTGTTTCCCCCTTAAATTGTTGTCCTGATGGGGGGTCCAGGTCCAGGGATGTAGTAATGGGAAGAGAAAAAACTAGATAGGATATGGTGCTGTTGGTTGGTTGGTATGGCTATAAGGGTAATGCACCATTAGAATCCTCTTACAAGGGGTTTAAAGTGAATTGAATCTGCAGAAATGCATTTACGTACAATCATCTCCAACCAGATAACATTCACAGTCTAGTCTTGCATAGTACTGACTCTCATCTGTTAGCATTTTCTCTTTGCTTCGAACTTGTAAAAGTCAAAGTACATGGAGGACATGTACGGAGGAGTGTTGTGTGGTGGATGATGTAGCTTGGCTGCCTGTCCATTCACCTGCATTAAGCCTGATGAATAGACTAGGATTTATATCCCTGTATGGTTCACAGGCAAATACCGGCCTCAGCATCCCTCTTTCTCTCTCTCTCTTTCTCTATCTCTCTAGTTCTCTTTCTCTCTCTTGCTCTCTCTCCCTTTGTCATTCTCTCTCTTTCTCTCAGCATCTCTCTCATCGCTCTCTCCCTCTCCCTCACCCCTCTCTCTATCTCAATTTCTCTCTCTCTCTCTCTCTTAATATATTCATATGAAAATAGAGCCCAAGGATGAACCAGAGATATCAGCAGCCAGTGAACCTAAAAAACAAAGCTGCCATGTTGAGAACAGATGAGCGCCAGTCCCCTTCTTCACCTCCTCCTCCTTCCCTGTTTATTTTAAAGGTTTATCAGGCCCAGGCTGTTTCAGAGCGAGCGAGAGGGGACAACTCTGTCAGTCTTCCTTCCACCTTAACTCTCTCTCTCTCCATATTGATTCATTAGTAATTATCTACTATCGCCTAGCCACAAGGTCTCTTGTGCTACATTGCAGGTGTTTGCCACGATAATGAATGTATGAAGTTATCATCCTCGTGCACAAAGTGGCGGTGACATTTAGGAAAATCCTCTAAGCAAATTTCCATTCCGTTATCTCTGTACAGTCATGTGACAGAGGTAGCTGCACTAAGAGGCATCATTAAGACACAATAATTAGCCCTCATTTATAAAGCGCATGTAAATAAATCCAGATAATTGTTGTCATATTATTCATGGAGAATAAACTATATGTGCATTTGGGACAACAATTAGGACTGTGTGTACTGTGTCCACATATTCTCTCTTGGCTGTGACAGAGACAGTTGAGACAGTCTTTCTCACAGGATTCTCACACTAATTCCTCTGACAGAGTTGACTGGTACAAGGAGTGAGTCTAACTCTCCGGGTCATTAACAATATATGAAGTCTCAGTGTTCGGTCGTTGTGTTTCCCATCGATGCTGTAATTACACAAGCGATAATCAGATCTAGCTAGCACAAAACGATACCAAAGCGATTGCAAAATGATTTCCTGTTAATTGGTGATGTGTATCCATACAACCTGATCTCCATATTCTAATTTCCAAACTTTGGCCTACGGTTAGATCGGACAAAGTTTAGGCCGGTGTCATTGATTCAGGCACAATAGTATCCCCCTCCCTGCCTCCCGTCCTCCGCCCTTTCCCGCCCTCCCTCCTCCCTTCCTCTTCCACCTCACCTCTCGCCCTCCCTCCTCCCTTCCTCTTCCACCTCACCTCATGCTCAGAGACGCTTTTATTCTCCAAAGTGAGAAATTGGAATGGGGGTCGCTTACATGGAGAACTGGTGACTCTTTGCTCTGGCTCTGAGAGGGTCAGGACTCATCTATTATCCTTCACTGGGAAGGTTCCTCCTCCTCATCACAGCTTGTTATATCCTTATATGATGGCTTCCCAGGGCCTTATATATGGGGAGATTACAAGCCTGGCTTCTTTCTCTTTCTCTTTCTTTCATCTGGGTGGAAATGTCACATTATGGGTCCACCCTTGCTTCTGATAAAAGGTTATTACTGAGTTTATGGCCAGGATGGAGCCCTGAAGAAATAGACAGATCCTGCTGGACTTATTAATGAATAACATTTTGTAAAGTATGCAAAAAAGTAAAGTATTTTGCTAATCTTAGTTGTCGAGTAGAAACGATGATTCCTTGTTTGGCAGAAAATGAAAGGATGGATGGAGTGATCAAGATAATTTGAAGTGCAGTGAGTTCAATGCGGTTCATCATACCGTATGAGTTCTCATGGAGATGACTGACCCGGTTCCTTTCACTCTAGCATCATCCTCATCGCTAATGAAATACAACACCTTCCACTGTAATTCCAACCAATAGTTCAAAAAGCTTCCACATTGGTGGAAAGGTTCCACAAAGGTTCCACATTGGTGGAAAGGTTCCACAAAGGTTCCACATTGGTCATTTCTTCATAATCCCTCTATCCTCTCTCTCTTCCTCCTCTGCTATGCCAGATGTTTTATGACAGCTTGGCGGTCAATAGCTTGTCCTTAGGCTGGAGAGCAGAGGAGAGGAGAGGTGCTTGGCATTAACTGGCGTCACCTCTCTATCCTGAGCTCCCCTCCTGGGGCCTGACATTGGGGTGAAATACGAGCCCTCTCAGAGAGCAGCTCCCCCATTCATTTGTTCCTTGTGCTGCCTCCACCCGACGCCACCGCGTGCCCCACTCCGCTCCGCTCTCATTGTACCAGCGGCACCCGCCCGCCCACCCGCTCCACTGGGCCTCTAATAAAAAAGGCATCAATTTTCAGCTCTAGTGCCACTCTGATCTCTTTATATGTTCGACATCCAACATTAAATTAGAATGCTGTTGTAAATCCAACTTTAGGAATTTCCAATGAGTGCTCCGTGGGTCGCCCCTCTCTTTCACGATGAGACTGCAAGCACGGTTAGTAGCAAATCCTGCAAAAAAAAAAGGAAGCAAGCGTACAACATGTCCTGACATTTGTTACGGTTGATTAGAAAGGAGAAGAGTGGGATGGGTCAGACAGTGCTCCAAGACTTCATATTTTATATAGTTTATACATACAATGTGTCTTTACAGGCTATCGTTACCTTTAAGAACAATCTAACTATGAAAACATCTAGCAAGCATCTGACATCTTGTAAATTGGCTTCAAATATTAATTCAGTTTGAAAACAAAATGATGGCACCAATGTTAATTAGCTCATCAAAATCCCCTCCCCTCCAAATAAAAGCCAATTGAAGCCTATTTACAGTTAATAATCCCAACTACTTTATCTTTCAATTCCAATTCAAACACAGTTGTATTCCCAATCCTGACGCTCCCCACAGATCTCAATTCAGATGAAAGGCTGATGGTGGATGTAAAAAGCCCATGCAGCGAGCAGCGAGCTATCGTCAGTCAGTACACTGGAGATGCTATCTGGGTGATCCATCTGCCTTCAAACGTTAATAAGGATTGGAGAGGAGATGTGAAATCAAATGAGAGCAGCCCTATCAGTCTGGAGATGATCTGAAGGATGGAAATAAATCTGTGCATTGTGGATTATCAAAAGAGCAGTTTGGAGATGATGGGATAGAGGACTGCTGGAAAGGAGCTCACAGGAGGGCTGTTAATGGTGCTAGGGCTGAGGCTAGGGTTGGGGCTAGGGTTGGGGCTAGGGCTGGGGTTTTCGGGGGATTATCATCACTTTTACACCAAAGGGCCATGATAGTGCAAAGTAAAATAAGTGAAAATCCTGTGCACAGCCGTGTGTCTAGATCCAGGTGTTTCTCTCTCTCTCTTCTCTCACACTTCACTCTCTCTTCTCTCTATTCTCCACTCTCTCTTATTTCTCTCTTCTCTCTATTCCTTCTCTCTATTCTCTCTTCTCTCACTCTTCACTCTCTCTTACCTCTCTCTTCTCTCTATTCCTTCTCTCTATTCCTTCTCTCTTTTCTCTCTTCTCTCGCTCTTCTCTTCTCTCTCCTCTCTCTCCTGTGGTGGCACATTTAGTGTACATCACACAGAGTATGCTAAAATGTGGCCTGATTGTGTGTAGCTAGCCAAACACAAAGTGAAACCAATGGTGTTACAAACTGTGGAACAAGTTATACCAATACCACTTATGACAACAGGAACCTTGGCCAAGTGCTAGCTACGGTTCTCAGATAAAAACCAACAACTACACTTTCACTCACAAACAACTTTGTGTGACTATACTGTTTGTATTGTAAGTTGGAGTGGATGAAAACCTGCCAATACTACTATACCTACTGTATATTTACCTCCCTTCTCACCTCATTTGCTCACATCGTATATAGACTTGTTTATACTGTATTATTGACTGTATGTTTGTTTTACTCCATGTGTAACTCTGTGTCGTTGTATCTGTCGAACTGCTTTGCTTTATCTTGGCCAGGTCGCAATTGTAAATGAGAACTTGTTCTCAACTTGCCTACCTGGTTAAATAAAGGTGAAATAAAATAAATAAATAAAAATATGCTAGAATATATGTAGCATATATAAGATTACTTAGTTTTAGAAAATATTTTGTTTTTGTAAAATTCTCTCAAGCTTCTTGGTGGTCAGAAAGCATAGAGCACAAGTCCATTAACCCTGGGTGCATCCCAAATGGCACCCTATTCCCTACATAATGCACTACTATTTAACCAGGGCCCATAGAGCTCTGGTCAAACAGTAGTGCTCTATATAGGGAATAGGGTGCCATTTGAGATGCAGCTTTAGAGTTGGCTCTAGCGCCAGCGCAGGGTGACACAGGGAAGTGCTAGAGAATGTTTAGGGACCAGCTCATACATTTCACTGACAGGTGCTTTAAATCCCGTGTTTAGACTGATGCTGCTGTGGCCTGGCTGGCTGGCTATAGTGAGTGACTAACCTATGGGATGGATAGATCCACAGCCCCATCATGTTTTCGTCACTGTGTTACTGCACCATTGACAAAGCAATACCTCACAAGTGTGGTAATAGCTACCAAAACCTAGAAAGAAAAAACACGTAAAGGACGGAATCAATCAAGAACATACTGGATGTTGAAAAGGGAAGAAACCTACCCCACTTGTTGACCTTGAAAATCCACCATCAAACCACCGAAATCTTTTGAAAAACAACAACTATTTCCCTGTCCAACTGAGCAGTAGCGCCTGTCTGCTATCTCTTGCCTGATATTGAGTTGATATACCCAATTTATGACTGCAAAATTGACAAGGGCAGAACAATCCATTGTGCATACATCTGCAGAATAATTTATAATTAATCCAATTACTAACAAAACCTCGTTGACTTTCAGATTTTCAGATTCTTGCCCCCCCACACACACACACACACACCTCTCTCTCTCTCTGTTTCTTGGCTCAATATCAAGATGGAGAGTGTGGAAACTTGTCCTCCCCGAAGGATGGCGCCCTCTGAAACCTTGACATGCACAAAGACAGGCGCAGACAGAGCTGCCCTGCCGTGGACGATAAGGTCACCCCTGGGATTGGCCAGATTATCTCTGTCAAGCACTTGGACAGAGCACAGTCAAATGATGCATCATGCAGTCATTTTCAGGGGAAAAAAATCAATTTCTTCACCAGGTCGCTATTTGCTTTTCAAAGTGCCCTTGTAGTGTTTGGCTCTGAGCATTTATCAATTTAAATGTTGTGAATTGATACTGTTTTCTGTTGCTGGGCCTTGTAGGGAACATTGAATCATGTCCCCTCCTCCTTCCTCTACTCCTGTTCCTCACCATTGTAAATCTTTCTCTCTCTCTCTCTTTAATTTTTTTTTTTTTACCTCTCCCTAAATCCACTTATCTGTTTGTTGGATTGGAATACATTAGTAGTATTTATTACAGAGACAACATTTTGGCTTCTCTATCCATTTATTTATTCATTCATTTTCCTCTTCTTTTTATTATATTTTAGAAAGGGTTTTAGCGGTTTGCTTAAATGCTGCAGGTTCCCTTATATTTATATTTATGGGCAACATTATGCTACTATTATAATTCTTGATTTACAACACTTACAAAACATAATTGCCCCTGTCAACATAACCAAATCTCAAAATATCCTAATCTCACATTTCGCTAGTTAAATGAATCCCAAACTGATACAGCGCTGTAATATTTGACGGGGGATATGGTCGTTTCCTGGCTTTGCTCGACAGTGAGTCGGCTGCCTGATGATGATATTCTGTAGTAGAGCAGATAAAGAACAGGCCCTGGGACTGTCTGGAATGACAGGCTTGTCCTTGTTTTCATTCAGGGCTCAGGAGTCTACAGGGCCAGCAGGTCCACTGAGGTGGCTCAATTAAACGTGACCTTCCCCTGGCCCTGTCTCCTTTACCACCACTAGCAGTTTTCATGCAAATGGCCGCCCTCTGCTCTGTCACCCACACAACATCATAAATAAAAGAATGCTTATTACCCATTTAGTAACATTTTGGATTCATGCCCTGATAGGCTATTTAAAAATAGAGAGAGGCAAAAAAATCTCCCTCTCATATGCTTAGTGGGGCTTGACGTTATATTTCCCTCAGCGTTTGATGGATAATGGTGTGTCCATTTGTTTTGGATTCACTACAGAGGTCAATTTAGTGTTGGCTGTGGGTTATGGGGAGTTATAGTAGCAGTTTAATTTCTCTTGCATAAACTCCTCACAGTGCAGATTCATAGCTAAACGAAAATACTATTTGAGAAATTTAACAAATTACAAAATGTGCAGGAATATTTTCAGAGAGAAAATATACAGTACAGTAAATTCAATATAAATATACGAAAACCTCACTGACAGTATTCAAGCTTTTGAAAATCAACCATTCCTTTCTTTCATTGATTGATCCACACAATGCAAACAATAAGAAATAAACAGACTAATTTAATGATCTCATTTGGTCTGGACGACAGAGTCAAAAGTCTCCCGTATTCTGTGGAACACTGAGAGAAGGGACTGGGAATATGAGAAGGGTGTGTGTGAACTGGGAGTGTGTGCGTGTGCGTGTGCGTGTGTGTGTGTGTGTGTGTGTGTGCGTGCGTGCGTGCGTGTGTGTGTGAGGGACAGACGGATAAAAGAGGGCGAGGACTGATCGGTTCACAAAGATGTGATCAGACATTCAGGCAGATGTTTATGCTAATAGATTCAATATTCTCCCTCCATCCCACTTGGCCTCATATCCTCTGGGAGTCAGGGGGCTGGAAGCCGGGGGCCGCACAGCCTCATCCGGCCCCACTGCAGGGGAGGGAGTCTGGGCTAGAGGGAAAGGAGGGAGAGGGTGGAGGGATCAGGCTCCTGGTGTCTCTCTGTCTCTCTCTGTGTGCACACAGCCACACATGCATAGCCCTGTCACTTAAAGCCAAGCAGATGTCTACATTCAATTCCAGCTCCACAATTGGAAAAGCCTTTTGCAGCGAAACGTGAATGGGAGAAGGGCACTGAGGTCTAACCGGTGTCGCTCCACAATAAAAGGGAAGCCTTGTTTCGTGAAGGAGGCAGAGAGACTTACACAGAGAGAGGGAAAGGCATTGGAAATATGCCAACTCAATCACATTGTTGTGCACATAAACAATGGAAAGAGAGCGAGCTTCAACCATATGGTCCTGCTAAGTCAGGTTCTCAATGTGCCGTTCCTCTAATAACGGAGAGTGTTTTAACATGTTCCTGTACTTGGAACGGGTTAAAATAAAAAAAAAAGCGAGCAACTCCTTGGAGACAGATGAAAAGTCATATGGTCGCTGTATTCCAGATGTATCAATTTCCTTGGATATTCAGTCCATGCAAGTGCATATGCTGCACTGGCGCCGGCTTGGAATGGGACTGATTCCAAAAGCTAATATTCTGTTGGCCGGAATAATGCAATTATTATTTTCCTAGCTATCAGCCTAAGCACACACAGTGCCATCTGTTATACAAAACAAACATACACATCTCAATTACCAAACAGACAGCTGCATGGTCACACCTCTGCACCGCCACGGCGCGCCTACATCGCGCCAACAGGAGGATTTTGAGGGGGTTCCATGACAGTATTAGGATCAGCAGGGCCTGCGTCCCAAATGACACCCTATTTCCTATATGATGCACTACCTTTGATCAGAGCTCTATGGGCCCCTATGGGCCCTGATCAGAAGTAGTGCACTACATACGATGCCATTTGGGACATTTTCAGGGTCTTTAAAAAGACAGAATCTTTTTCTAGCTAAAATGCTACACAAACAAGATTTGAGTCAGCTAGCCGAGCCCAGAGGGTCTACTTCTACAAGATCCATGCTGCAGTATCTGTCTATTGCAAGGCACGTCTGTCTACTGCAAGGCACGTCTGTCTACTGCAAGGCACGTCTGTCTACTGCAAGGCACGTCTGTCTACTGCAAGGCACGCCTGTCTACTGCAAGGCACGCCTGTCTACTGCAAGGCACGTCTGTCTACTGCAAGGCACGCCTGTCTACTGCAAGGCACGTCTGTCTACTGCAAGGCACGTCTGTCTACTGCAAGGCACGTCTGTCTACTGCAAGGCACGCCTGTCTACTGCAAGGCACGTCTGTCTACTGCAAGGCACGTCTGTCTACTGCAAGGCACGTCTGTCTACTGCAAGGCACGTCTGTCTACTGCAAGGCACGTCTGTCTACTGCAAGGCACGTCTGTCTACTGCAAGGCACGTCTGTCTACTGCAAGGCACGCCTGTCTACTGCAAGGCACGCCTGTCTACTACAAGGCACGTCTGTCTACTGCAAGGCACGCCTGTCTACTGCAAGGCACGTCTGTCTACTGCAAGGCACGTCTGTCTACTGCAAGGCACGCCTGTCTACTGCAAGGCACGTCTGTCTACTGCAAGGCACGCCTGTCTACTGCAAGGCACGCCTGTCTACTACAAGGCACGTCTGTCTACTGCAAGGCACGCCTGTCTACTGCAAGGCACGTCTGTCTACTGCAAGGCACGCCTGTCTACTGCAAGGCACGTCTGTCTTACAATTCCATGGCAAGCTGAAACAACTCCAATGGTACTGCTACAGAACTGTTAAATACAGGCATTAGCTGTGCTAAATCGCTGAGGCAGTGAAGGCAAATAAAATTACACCAAATTTGGCTTATAACAACCATTATCCCTTGTCCAACAAACTCCTTCACATAGCCTATCTACTATTAAAACATTGTACATTCGGTATCCAAACTTTCCATTCTATTACGAAAGAATGTCAAGAAATAAAATGTTTTTATCTTTGAGTTTAGTAATGACTCAAAAAGAGCCCATTCTGGAATGGCTGCATCCTCGAAGGAGAGCTACAGTCACTGATTAGTCAAATGAAGACGGAACATTATTCCAGAGAACTAAGACATACACTTAGACACCTGCGATTAACTTGGGGGGAACACAGGCTTATGCGCCATTTGCAAAACAAAAATGGTAATTCTGACCATCTGTTTCACTGAACTGACTGGCTGCAGAACTGGTGCCATAATAACAGCCATTTCACACTAGCACAGAACTGTCCGATACAATCTGAACAATCTGAACATATGGGTACACATTCACAGACCTTGAAGAGACACCATTCTAGCAGCATTCTGTACTTTACCGTCATCAGTTATCAGTTAGCCCAACATAACAAACTTGAGTTATGTGCACAGATCTCAAGTTAGGGTTCGGGACTTATTCATTACTAGATTTATGTACATTGATCGGCTTTGTCTACAAGGCTATTAAAACTGTTACTGTAATAACTTACTAATTTCCCATTACTATATGATGTTGAACCAAACAGGTAAAAGGCCATTAGGCCAACCCCCTCTCTCTCTCCCTCTCCACCCTCCCTCTCTCTCTCCCTCTACCCCTCTCTCTCACTAAGCCATAATATTCAACATAGAAGTTGAATACATTAACTTTTACTATAAAGAATAAAACATTTAAAACTTTGATAGAGGGAATGGACTGTAATTACACAGCAAGTCCTAAATAATGGCTTCATTAACATAATGTTTGATATGCAGAACATTTCTAGACATTGAATAAGAGGATGAAAATCCCCATACATAAATCTGCTTTAGATTGTCTGCCTGGCACCATAAAATTCATAACCTTGTCAATTTGAAAAAGGCTTAAAAAACCTCCTAGATCGAATTAATGTAGAAAATAATTAGCAACTATGTTAAAAAGAAATGGCTTGGCAGACAGATTAAGTGGCTAAAAAGTAAAACAGCAATTAAGATCACAGAGGGTTAGAATTCTCTGTGTACACATGCTAGATTATACAACTAACTCATACAAGTACAAAAAAACAGCACTTAATCACTCACTCACTCTAACTGCTGATAAAACTATGAACAAGATAACTACATCACGCAGCCCAAAGCTTAGGGGACCTATTTGACAATTAATCAATTATTTGATAGAAATCATCAATCAATCTTTACTTGAATTAATCTGTAGATAGATGTGGCTGCAGCCTATACAATTCACTATTTTTAATTTGTTAAACTGATTGCCTTTTTTTTTTTGTCCTTTATATTGTCGTTTTAATCTAGCTAAACAATGTCTACGCATTCCCTCAAAGATACAAAGATCTCTACATCATAATGTTATTAGAGAATACTTCATTGTGAGTCCTGTAATACATGCAGCCACACAGCTAAAACACACAGACACACATCCAAAACACACAGTCAAAACACACAGCCACACAGCGAAACGGTCACACAGCTAAAACACACAGCCACACAGCTCACAGCTAAAACACACAGCCACACAGCTAAAACACACAGCCACACAGCTCACAGCTAAAACACACAGCCACGCAGCTAAAACACACAGCCACGCAGCTAAAACACACAGCCACGCAGCTAAAACACACAGCCACGCAGCTAAAACACACAGCCACGCAGCTAAAACACACAGCCACGCAGCTAAAACACACAACCACGCAGCTAAAACACATAGCCACACAGATAGACGAGTCTGTATTGGTCTGCCATGTAGCACGCTTCTGTCTATATCATGAGCTGGTCAGTATGTGTCGGTAATCCTTTCTAACATGGCTTATTTTTAAGATATCACATATTACAACTACATAAGCGTTGCTCTCCACTTTCTGGGGGACTGAGTTTTGAAAACAGTGGAATAAGAGTAGGATAACTAAGGAGATGGAGAAACTTCTGGTGGTTGATTGCAAATACGCAGACAGAGTGGAAAACAACACAGAAGGTTGTTGAATAAAACCCCTGTCTCTGGATTACATCTTCAAACTGAGGGCAACCATGGCAACCGTGACAGACAGGGAGACGCGTCCGTCCATGTATACGGACGGGTAAGATAGTCTAGCTAGCTACATTTTCAGAAATGACACGTTTCTAATTTTGGCAGAAAGTCGTTTTCATTTCAAGTTAAAGTGTACTGTTAGCTGGCTGGCTCACTAGCTAACGTTATGTGTATGATCAGTGTAGTTATATTATTCGTGTCTCAGAGCCATTTGCATGGCTAGTTATAGCCTAATGTTGAACGTGGTTGGTTAGCTACCTGCAGATTCATTCAGGGTAGTAACGTTATGAATTGTGATTATTGTTTAGCTAGCTAGCTACATGTCTAAACAAAAGACTCCAATACCATGCAAGTTATTTATTTCAATTTTTAGCCCCAATTTTCCATCTTGTCAATTGAATGTGCCTGATGTCACTGCAACAACTGTCGATAGACGTAGCTGGTAAATTCTCTCTGGCTATCTACTCCGATTTCAGAGCACTCTCGTTCGAAAACCCGTCGAATATGGCCGGTGTCAGTAAACGTTGGCAAAAAAGTGTAATTAAATGTTTTCGGCTCCCGAGTGGTGCAGTGGTCTAAGGCACTGCAGTCTCTGGTTCAATCCAGGCTGCATCTGGCTGTGATTGGTCCCATAGGGCGGTGCATAATTGGTCCAGCGTCGTCCGGCCAGGGTAGGTCGTCATTGTAAATAAGAATTTGTTCTTAACTGACTTGCCTAGTTAAATAAAGGTTAAATGAAAAATATATATTTTTTAATTTGCCAGCAGCAAAGTTGCAGTCACCAACGCTCTGGATCACATAACCATAACAGCCTAACCAGCTCTGCTAGGGTAAGTAAAATGGTCAGTGAGCTGTTCAGAGTGAGCTGTTCTCTCATTTGTGTCTGGAAGTAGCTGGCCCACGTTAGCCAGTTACCTTGGGTGCTTGACTGCCGCTGTGAGGTCAGAACGCTCGGATCAACCCTACTCCTTGGCCAGAGCGTCTAGTGTGAGCTCTGAACGCTCACTCTGAGCGCACTCTGGCACTCCAGATGAAATTTACGCCACGCCCGTAGTATAAACCAGCCTTTAGTCTTGAAATCTTTGGTTGTTTAGTACATGGCATCACATGTGAATCCTTAAATAGTTGGGCGGGGCTAAGACTTTAGAGGGTGTGAACGATGCTGAATGGCCATAGACAAAGAAGAGCTCTCCAGTAGGTGTACCAAAAACATTCAAGAGCCATTTTCTCAAAAGTGAAGCTACAAGTTTAGCAACTTTCAAAGCAGAATTACTTTCCCATTGTTCCTCAACTATACTGTATGATATATAATTTTCTAGCTCTGAGTCTCTACTTTTATCCGATGTAAAAAGTAGGCTCGCCGGTGTCTGCATGTACATCATTTGGCCACATCTATTTGTCCTTTACATCTAAGTGTCCCTAAGTGTCCTGTATTCTATTTATGCCATGTATTATGAATCTAAGTGAGTGTTTTCTTATGCAACATTTTAATGATGTAAATTCTGTTACGTCTAATGGTTTTACAAAGGTCAAGTCTATACCTAGGGGTATAGAGGGGTGTTGTACAAAACATCTCTAACTAATCCGAGTATCAAAGCCAATGACGCAGTTTCAAAATGACACCTTACCCACATGTGTTCTGGCTCTGACCCAACCCATCGGTTTCTGGACCAATCAGATGGCCCCGAATGGCCCCTTCACATCCGGTATAAAGTCAGGGAGGTACTCAGATCCAGACTCATTGTGGAGAAGAAACGAACGTCCATGGGCGTGGCATAGCATTTTGGCCGGAGCAAGACGTCTGGGTAGCCAGGAAAGGACTCTGTGTACTCTCAAGTCAGTCTACAATAGCCCTGTGTGTGTGTGTGTGTGTGTGTGTGTGTGTGTGTGTGTGTGTGTGTGTATGTGTGTGTGTGTGTGTGTGTGTATGTGTGTGTGTGTGTGTGTGCACTCAAGTCTGTCTGTTAGCCCTGGAGACAAAGCTATGGTGTATGAAACCATTAGAATCCTCAAGGTCACTCCCCCTATCGTTTGACCTCCAAGACGTCTCTGTCTGTTTATTGACATGTAATAGCAGACTGGGACCTGTTAGCATACTACTGAGATGAAAAATACCCTCTGATCAAATTGGATGGCTGCAAATTAACTACAGGGCCAACAAGCTGATGAGATTTTAAATGAGCTCTAATTTGTCTGAATTGTCTTCAAGCCAGCGCTGATAAACAAAAGAAAGGAGAAAAAAAATGGTAGTAGCGATAAGGAATTGACTGTTGTTGCACTCACCTGTGAAAGTCCCAGGTATATGGACACCGTCTCAGAGATGTACAAAAACCTCCCCTCCTTGTTTAGTGCAAATACAAATCCATCCAGGGACTGTGTGAGAGAGAGAGAGAGAGAGAGAGAGAGAGAGAGAGAGAGAGAGGAGAGAGAGAGCGAGAGAGAGAGAGAGGGAGGGAGTGGGAGAGAGAGAGAGAGAGCAAGAGAGAGAGGGAGAGGGAGAGAGGGAGAGAGAGAGAGAGAGAGAGCAAGAAAGAGATAGAGAGAGAGAGGAGAGAGAGAGCGAGAGAGAGAGAGAGGGAGGGAGTGGGAGAGAGAGAGAGAGGGAGAGAGAGGGAGAAAGGGAGAGAGAGGGAGAGAGAGAGAGGGAGAGAGGGAGAGAGTTAGATGATGTATACTGGGACAGAGATAAAGCTATGGACCATGGAGAGGAAACCCGCTGAGTGTTTGTTGTCTGTTTGCCTGTAAAACCAAAATGACACCTCCCCATGTGGAAGGTAGTATCTCTCATGATGACAGTAACAAGTACAACCACAATTAACAGTGTGAATGCAGAAGCATAAGTGCAAACAAACCCAAGTTGGAACAGACAAAGAGAGCAAAGCATACAGCACAGTACAGCATATTATCACTGCATCTATGGACCTTCAATCCATGTACGTTTGCAAACGTTATCAAAGTTTGAATAATGTGTGTGTTTTTGTCCAGGGAAGTCTAGAGCATTTGGGGGGTATTGGGTGCGACTGTGTTGTAGTGTGCTTACCATCTAATGCACTTTAACAACACCTTGACTACCCTTTCCTAACATTATGCTAGTTAGGTCTACTCCAGGATGCTGGTAAAGTCTACACTAGTACACAACTAGAAGTCCTTTCCATTCCAGCCCATATCAATATAACGTGTGAAATCTACTATAGCTGGTTAGGTCTAGGCCAGGATGCTGGTAAAGTCTATGCAGAATGCCGATCCATTCCAGTCCAGGCCCATGTAATATGTGTGTGTTTTTACTTCCTGGATATAGTCTACCAGTATGCGGGTCCATTCCAGTCCAGACCCATATCTAATGACGGCCCTGCTCTTAGATCATGACTGGAAGCAGCGTTCTGTTCTGAGCCCAGCCTCCAACAGGCCCAATTAAGACACCTATATCACTAAAGTGAACTTCTGCTCCCCGACTGGCTGGGATAATCTGTAGGGGCAGCTAACCACAGGCACACAGCACAAAGAAACGTAATAGATTGGAGGAAAACAGGCTTCTCCCTCCCCCTCCATCTCCAGGCTAGCTCTGAGACTACAGGTCCTGAAAACAACAAGGCATTTATGTTGCAAAATGTCCCTGCCGCTGATCTGATCACCTTTCTATGAGGATTACTCTGTCGTGTCGCGGGCGGCGTTGCGGCGCATACGGCGGTGGTATTTCATATGCGCGGGCGCGTTTCCATTTATTTTCCCCAAGCAACGTTAAAGGAGCAGCTAACGGCAGCTGGTGTGAGGAGAGAGAGAGAAAGAGAGAGAGAGAGAGAGAGAGATGGAGCGAGAGAGTCTCCCTACCTGCCGATAAAACAGGGCAGCCTGGGGCTATTTACAGCCAGCTGATATGCAGCTGACAACAGCAACTCCCACTGAGGACCTGCTGAAGCCAGACAGCCAGCCAGCTCCCAGCCAGCTTCTCCAAACACATCTGCCAGGAGAAAGAGGAGCTTTACATTGCTCTTCTTTACCTTACACAGCTAACGCTGGCACCGATTTAGCGCCTAACATCCATAGCAGACAAAGAAGTCTCATAGTTTGGCGTTTCATTTAGCTCTCTGCTCGAGAGAGAGGCATGTGCAGCATATCTTGGGTGTTGTCTGTAAAAGCTTACATCAAATCATTTGTGTGGCTCTCAAGCTGAATAATAATGATATTTTATGTATTTCTCGTCATTTTCACAGACCACAGAGATCACCAAGATTGTGCATCATAAACTGTGCTTTCTACGTTTAACATAGACAATAACATTCCAAGTATATCATTTATAAATCGTAGTTTTGACTTTAGTTTACATTTACAGTGCATCTCCTCTCTCTGGTATGGTATATCCTTCTTCAAAAGGAACCAACGCCTGTCATCTTTCAAATAGCTTCCATCGGTCGTTGTTTATCATTTTTCAGGAGAGCTTGTGGAGAGTTGAGCTGGGGGTCCTTTATTCCAGTAGCACCAACCATTGGTTCTCTTTTCTTCCTTCCATCTGTCAGTTCATTTCTGTTCCCCTCAGGGAGAGCACCTCAGAGCCCCGGCAGCAGTGACACACTCTGCCACCCCGTGACCAGAGGATGGGGTCTCTGGCGGTGTAACGCTATCATCCGTCCCCACAGACTTCACCTGCCTGTCAGACTGGGCCCCAGCACTCCCCCCTACCCAGCCTCCAATAATTTCTCCCTGTCCGGCCTGCTCCTCTTTAAAACGACTAGCATCTGCGGCCCAGGAATGGCAGCTCTCTAGAGGGGGGAGCTGCAGAGCACCACACACACCGGAGTTGTAGCTGCTCTGTAGCTAGCTTCTATCGCTGATAAACGGTGATAAACAGCCACTGTTTACAGGCTAACCACTGTGTAAAGTGCGCTATAAATCACAGCAGAGACAAACTTCTAGGGGAGAAATGTGTTACATTAAGATGGGGTTCTTAAGTCATTTATTTAAAAACATTTCAGACTGCTTTGACTGAGTGAGGCACATTTTGTTTTTGTGCCCAGTTCAGTGGGAGTGGAGAGCAAGAGAAGAACCAATAGTGTGTTAGTTTGATCTTGTTGGCAGGTAAGAGGCTTTGGCTTGGGCAGGCACCTGTTTACCTCTAAACTCTAACCCCTGGCATCACACAGCCCAACTAGTGATCCACATAGGTTAGAGAGGGCATCAGACCCACCCAGATATTACAACTAACATTACTGTAGACCTCTACCCAGATACTGTACGGGTGTTAACTATCAAGCCATTTTATTTTGTATTGGCAATGCATTTGAGGACTTATCTTTACAGAGATGATCCTGGAAATATCAATAAACAGTTCCTTTACCTTGTACATACTAACCAGACAACCATGACGGAGTCCTTTAAGCAAACACTTCCTGTAACCGACGCTTGTTCCTTCCAGAGGACAAACAAACTTCCTGTGAAGGACACAGTTTAGCAGACATCAACCCTGGCCTGGCCTGAGAGAGCACTCTCTCTCTCAGATATTAGCCAACCCAGTGGAGGCCAGCCGAGATGGGGCTCATTGACTATTAACATATCATTAACTATTAGGTCAGACAAAATGGAGAGAGATGGGGCGGCCACATGCTCACACGTTGGCCCAGACACAGCCACTAAGAACAATCACTGCAATTAACACCTCCAGCAGGGCTGGACACAGCAGTGCTAATACACACACAGGCACGCACGCTCACACAGGAGGAGGATTCAATCCCGACTCCAGACTGTAGGCTGAGAGAGGCTCCCGCTGTGAGAGTGTCTGTGCAGCGTGTGAGTGAGCGTGTGATATTGAAGCACCTCTCAGTGCCGTGCATCCCCGGGTCTGCCAGATTTACAGACACCCCTCACTCTATACACAAATCATAGCAATGGCCAGGACTATTAGGCCAGATCATGTTCTCTGTAAATTACTTCATTCTACAGTGCTCTGGTTGGTTTTAAGAAAAACTACATTTGGATGAAAAGAGATAGGCACAGGAAGAGCAAGAGAGGATGTGAGAGCGACGGTGTGAGAGAGACAGAGAGATAGAAAGAGAAGAAAAGAAAGAGAAAGATCGAGAGAGATTACGAGAGAAAAATGGTTTAAAATAGATCCCCACACTGAGACCCCCTTGAAATCACTCATCCTACCCCACACTGAGACCCCCTTGAAATCACTCATCCTACCCCACACTGAGACCCCCTTGAAATCACTCATCCTACCCCACACTGAGACCCCCTTGAAATCACTCATCCTACCCCACACTGAGACCCCCTTCAAATCACTCATCCTACCCCACACTGAGACCCCTTCAAATCACTCATCCTACCCCACCCTGAGACCCCCTTCAAATCACTCATCCTACCCCACACTGAGACCCCATTGAAATCACTCATCCTACCCCACACTTAGACCCCCTTCAAATCACTCATCCTATCCCACACTGAGACCCCTTGAAATCACTCATCCTACCCCACACTGAGACCCCCTTCAAATCACTCATCCTACCCCACACTGAGACCCCCTTCAAATCACTCATCCTACCCCACCCTGAGACCCCCTTCAAATCACCCATCCTACCCCACACTGAGACCCCCTTCAAATCACTCATCCTACCCCACACTGAGACCCCCTTCAAATCACTCATGCTACCCCACACTGAGACCCCCTTCAAATCACTCATCCTACCCCACACTGAGACCCCCTTAAAATCACTCGTCCTACCCCACCCTGAGACCCCCTTCAAATCACTCATCCTACCCCACACTGAGACCCCCTTCAAATCACTCATCCTACCCCACACTGAGACCCCCTTCAAATCACTCGTCCTACCCCACCCTGAGACCCCCTTCAAATCACTCATCCTACCCCACACTGAGACCCCCTTCAAATCACACCATACTTATTGTGCCCATTTGATTTTGTGCTTACCATGGGGGAAAGGAATCTCTGCTTATGCTGAGCATGACACATTTATTGGTCCTATTTAGAGCCAAAATGACCCGTCACAGATTGCTCCCCAGTACCTCCTCTACTCTCCCTCCAGCCAGCCACTCTCTGTGTATGAAGCTACGGTATCATACTTGTACTCTCGTATTCAGTGCAAATCATTTTCAGTAGCCTAAGAAGCCATTCATACTGGACAGATACTAACCACCGCAATTCCATTGTGTAGCAGAAAACGTAGGAGAGAAGAGAAGGACATATTGGATTGATGTGAAGAGATACAAGCATTTTGCTACACCCGCAATAACACATGCTAAATATGTGTACGTGACCAATGCAATTTGATTTGATCACTATTATCAATTGTTTGGGTGGGGGTGGGGGGGTATCACATTATAGCAGAGTAAATATCACTTGAGCTACTGACTGTACATGGAAAACGCACAAAATAAGGCTGCTGGCACTAAATATGAAGAGAATCTAAAGACGATTCTGATGAGCTATAGTCATCCAATCTACCTGTAACCAACGTCACGGTGGAATCAGAACTGTTCTTCAACACTGCCCGGTGTCCAAAGAGAACAGGCCTGCTGATACAGAACATACACTCTTAGAGAAAAGGGTTCCAAAATGCTCCTTCAGCTATCCCTATAGGACAGCGGTTCCCGAGCTAGGGGTTATACAACAAAACAACAATATATTACAGTAGTCCTTGTATCTCAAAACCATTGTAATGTGGCTAACTTTTTTTTTAAATTATGAAATGTTTTTAAATCTGAAAGATAAAATTCAACCAGAGCGCGCCCTTAGATCATGGAAAAAGGCCGCACTTGACCGTTGCACTTGAATCATTCCCACGGTGAATGGCTAGGCCCGCTACGCTATGAAACCTGACACTACTGCAGAGACTTTGATATTACCGGCCACAATTGACATGGTGAAAACAATGTGTAGGGAATCAGAGAAACTCAATATCAATACCTATGTCAGATAACTGGTAAACAAATAATTGATGCTATTGCTGGCAATCAAGAGGAAGCTAACGGAATGACTCAAAAACAACCCAGCTTATGCACTTCAAATGGACGTTAGCTGTGAGGGACGAGATGCCCATGGATTGTCTTTTGTTCGCCATACATGTCGGGGGATGCTATTCCCCAGGACATATTTTTCTGTCTCACGATTCCCGAGCATGAAATGGCACAGTGTCCCGTTCTTCTAAATGAGCAGACCAAGGCGCAGCGTGAGTATAGTTCCACATCTTTTAATGAATAAGTGAAACTGAAAACAAAATAACCAAACTTACAAAGACCCGTGACTACGTAGTGCTCAGACACACTATACATAAACAATATCCCATAACCCACAGGTGGACAAAATGCTACTTAAGTACCGGCTGCCTCTAATTGGGAATCATACAAATCACCAACATAGAAAATCAAACCTAGAAACCCACATAGAAAATACAAACTAGAACAAAAAAACCCTAGTCACGCCCTGACCTACTCTACCATAGAAAATACAGGTTTTCTATGGTCAGGACGTGACACACAGGGGATGTTCAGTGTGCTGCGTGGCTATATTGACGAAAAAAAAGATGCCATGCGATCGAATGGTGGGCTTTTGCACAGATGGGGCTCCATCAACGGCAGAACGGCAGGCCTCTGCACTCTAGTTATGAATGTGTCTCCCTCTGCCATATGGACGCATTGTATGATACACCGAGAGCTACTGGCAGCAAAAGAGCTGAGCACAGAACTCACAGGTAACTTTGATAGTAAACTGCATCCAACCACATCCACTGTGCTCACACCTGTTCGCAACACCAGGTGGAGATATGGGATCAGAGCACGACAATGTTCTATTTCACACCGAGGGCTGGTTGGTTATCGAGGGGGAGCGTTGGAAAGATTTTTGAGGGGGAGCGTTGGAAAGATTTTTGAGGGGGAGCGTTGGAAAGATTTTTGAGGGGGAGCGTTGGAAAGATTTTTGAGGGGGAGCGTTGGAAAGATTTTTGAGGGGGAGCGTTGGAAAGATTTTTGAGGGGGAGCGTTGGAAATGTTTTTGAGGGGGAGCGTTGGAAAGATTTTTGAGGGGGAGCGTTGGAAAGATTTTTGAGGGGGAGCGTTGGAAAGATTTTTGAGGGGGAGCGTTGGAAAGATTTTTGAGGGGGAGCGTTGGAAAGATTTTTGAGGGGGAGCGTTGGAAATGTTTTTGAGGGGGAGCGTTGGAAAGATTTTTGAGGGGGAGCGTTGGAAAGATTTTTGAGGGGGAGCGTTGGAAAGATTTTTGAGGGGGAGCGTTGGAAATGTTTTTGAGGGGGAGCGTTGGAAAGATTTTTGAGGGGGAGCGTTGGAAAGATTTTTGAGGGGGAGCGTTGGAAAGATTTTTGAGGGGGAGCGTTGGAAAGATTTGTCACATTGAGAGTGGAAGTGTTGTCATTCACAAGGGCGGTAAAAGGAATCCCGAGTGGCGCAGTGGTCTAAGGCACTGCATCGCAGAGTCCAGGCTCTGTTGCAGCCGGCTGCGACCAGGAGCCACATTGTCTGGGTTAGAGGAGGGTCTGGCTGGCAGGAATGTCCTTGTCCCATCGTGCACTAGTGACTCCTGTGGGGGGCTGGGTGAAGTGCTGCATGCTGACACGCTCGCCACGTGTATGGTGTTTCTTCTGGTTTCTGGGTTAAGTGGGCATTGTTTCAAGAAGCAGTGCGGCTTGGTTGGGTTGTGTTTCGGAGGAAGCACGGCTCTCGACCTTCGCCTCTCCTGAGTCTGTATGGGAGTTGCACCAATGGCACAAGACTGTAACTACCAATTGGAAAAAGGGGTAAAAATATTTATTTAAAAAACAATGGATGTGAGAAAAAAAATAGACTTGGTTTACTTTTTGTGTAATGAAAAGAAAATGTGTCTCCTTGCCTATGTAACAGACACATTTGAGAAACTGAACAAACTGCACGAGAGGGGAAATACAAAAACGTTCTACCGATAAGTGACATAATCAGCGGATTCAGAGGAAATAATTCTTATTGGAGAGAGAGTCTTTCCAAAGAGAACCCCACCCCCTTCCCTCAGCTGTGCCTGTTTCTAACAGAAAACAGCATCAGTAAGTGTCCCACACGAGTGATGACTGCTCACCTCCAACACTTGGAAGAGCACTTTGGGACCTACTTCCCAATCCGTTTGACTGTTATCCTGGCTCAGTTGACATGCCAGTAGGTGAAATAGAACAGCTGATCCAGCTGTCATCTGACCAAATGCACTCACGGGTCACAATGGAGGAGTTTTGGTTCCTGACTCAAAGGGAATACCCTGCCGTTCCCCTCAGAGGGTTAATGCCGCGGTCAAAACAACTGGGAACTCGGAAATCTCCAACTTCCGACTTCAGTGCGTTCAAGACAACTGGGGACTCTGAAAAAAACAACCTCAGTCTGGGAAAAATAGTTTTGAGCGGTCATCAAATATATACATTTCAACATGATTTTAAAACGATTTAAATATAATACATAGAGATGTTGTGGGACTATAGTAGATGAAGAATCAATATGTTTTTAGATTGAGTATTTATTGGGTTATTATGTTAGTATATTATGTATGTTTGTAATAGTGTGTTATATGTGAACGTGTGTTTGTATTATATATTGTATTTTAATGTTTAAGGACTCTTGGAAGATTAGTCCAAATGGGGACTAAAAGAGATCCAGATAAAAATCAAAAATCAAAATCAAATTCCAACTCGGGAACTCGGGCCTCTTTCTAGAGCTCCAACTTTTCGACCTGAAGATCCCTGATGTCATGATTTTACCTTGTATTTTTCTGAGTTCCCAGTTGTCTTGAAAGCACCGTAGAACATCACCTCATTACCAGAGATGAGGTGGACACTGTCGAACACAAAAGGGTTCTTTCTACCTGGAACCAAAAGGGTTATTTCTACCTGGAACCAAAAGGGTTATTTCTACCTGGAACCAAAAGGGTTATTTCTACCTGGAACCAAAAGGGTTATTTCTACCTGGAACCAAAAGGGTTATTTCTACCTGGAACCAAAAGGGTTATTTCTACCTGGAACCAAAAAGGGCTCTTCAAAGGGTTCTCCTACGGCAGAGTTCTGCAACTGGACGAATTTGGCACTGGTCAAAAGTAGTGCACTATATGGGAATATTAGGGTGCCATTTGGGATGAAGCCCGTGAGCAGAGTAGGGAACTACGGCTGGTTGTCTTCCACAAACTGCCACCGTACGCTGTGGAAAGTTCCTTCCTCCAGGTGACTAGCCAACAATATTGTTTCTACCTCCCTGCGTGCTTGGATTTAATTAAGTGATAACAGTCACCTTGGGGTGATGATGACAGAGCAGGCAGTAATATCTGGGTTAAGGGAAATAGCTAGGGAGACAGGGGAAGACACGGGGCTAGGCTATATAGAGTCATATTATAGATAGAGAGACAGGAGAGAGACAGGGGGCTCGGCTATATACAGTCATATTATAGATAGAGAGACAGGAGAGAGACAGGGGGCTAGGATATATACAGTCATATTATAGATAGAGAGACAGGGCTCTAGGCTATATACAGTCATATTATAGATAGAGAGACAGGAGAGAGACAGTGGCTAGGCTATATACAGTCATATTATAGATAGAGAGACAGGGGGCTAGGCTATATACAGTCATATTATAGATAGAGAGACAGGGGGAGACAGGAGGCTAGGCTATATACAGTCATATTATAGATAGAGAGACAGGAGAGAGACAGGGGGCTAGGCAATATACAGTCATATTATAGACAGAGAGACAGGACAGAGACAGGGGGCTAGGCTATATACAGTCATATTATAGATAGAGAGACAGGAGAGAGACAGGGGGCTAGGTTATATACAGTCATATTATAGATAGAGAGACAGGAGAGAGACAGGGGGCTAGGCTATATACAGTCATATTATAGATAGAGAGACAGGAGAGAGAAAGGGGGCTAGGCTATATACAGTCATATTATAGATAGAGAGACAGGAGAGAGACAGGGGGATCGGCTATATACAGTCATATTACAGATAGAGAGACAGGAGGATAGGCTATATACAGTCATATTATAGATAGAGAGACAGGAGAGAGACAGGGGGCTAGACAATATACAGTCATATTATAGATAGAGAGACAGGGGGCTAGGCTATATACAATCATATTATAGATAGATAGACAGGAGAGAGACCGGGGGCTAGGCTATATACAGTCATATTATAGATAGAGAGACAGGAGAGAGACAGGGGGCTCGGCTATATACAGTCATATTACAGATAGAGAGACAGGAGGATAGGCTATTTACAGTCATATTATAGATAGAGAGACAGGAGAGAGACAGGGGGCTAGGCTATATAAGTTCATATTATAGATAGAGAGACAGGGGGCTAGGCTATATACAATCATATTATAGATAGATAGACAGGAGAGAGACCGGGGGCTAGGCTATATACAATCATATTATAGATAGAGAGACAGGAGAGAGACAGGGGGCTCGGCTATATACAGTCATATTATAGATAGAGAGACAGGAGAGAGACAGGGGGCTAGGATATATACAGTCATATTATAGATAGAGAGACAGGGCTCTAGGCTATATACAGTCATATTATAGATAGAGAGACAGGAGAGAGACAGTGGCTAGGCTATATACAGTCATATTATAGATAGAGAGAAAGGGGGCTAGGCTATATACAGTCATATTATAGATAGAGAGACAGGGGGAGACAGGAGGCTAGGCTATATACAGTCATATTATAGATAGAGAGACAGGAGAGAGACAGGGGGCTAGGCAATATACAATCATATTATAGACAGAGAGACAGGAGAGAGACAGGGGGCTAGGCTATATACAGTCATTTATAGATAGAGAGACAGGAGAGAGACAGGGGGCTAGGCTATATACAGTCATATTATAGATAGAGAGACAGGAGAGAGACAGGGGGCTAGGCTATATACAGTCATATTACAGATAGAGAGACAGGAGGATAGGCTATATACAGTCATATTATAGATAGAGAGACAGGAGAGAGACAGGGGGCTAGACAATATACAATTATATTATAGATAGATAGACAGGAGAGAGACCGGGGGTTAGGCTATATACAATCATATTATAGATAGAGAGACAGGAGAGAGACAGGGGGCTCGGCTATATACAGTCATATTATATATAGAGAGACAGGGGGCTAGGCTATATACAGTCATATTATAGATAGAGAGACAGGGGGCTAGGCTATATACAGTCATATTATAGATAGAGAGACAGGAGAGAGACAGGGGGCTCGGCTATATACAGTCATATTATAGATAGAGAGACAGGGGGCTAGGCTATATACAGTCATATTATTGATAGAGAGACAGGAGAGAGACAGGGGGCTAGGCTATATACAGTCATATTATAGATAGAGAGACAGGAGAGAGACAGGGGCTAGGCTATATACAGTCATATTACAGATAGAGAGACAGGGGGCTAGGCTATATACAGTCATATTATAGATAGAGAGACAGGAGAGAGACAGGGGGCTAGGCAATATACAGTCATATTATACATAGAGAGACAGGAGAGAGACAGGGGGCTAGGCTATATACAGTCATATTATAGATAGAGAGACAGGAGAGAGACAGGGGAGACAGGAGGCTAGGCTATATACAGTCATATTACAGATAGAGAGACAGGGGGCTAGGCTATATACAGTCATATTATAGATAGAGAGACAGGAGACTAGGCTATATACAGTCATATTACAGATAGAGAGACAGGAGGCTAGGATATATACAGTCATATTATAGATAGAGAGACAGGAGAGAGACAGGAGGCTAGGCTATATACAGTCATATTACAGATAGAGAGACAGGAGAGAGACAGGGGGCTAGGCTATATACAATCATATTATAGATAGAGAGACAGGAGAGAGACAGGGGGCTAGGCTATATACAGTCATATTATAGATAGAGAGACAGGGGGCTAGGCTATATACAATCATATTATAGATAGAGAGACAGGAGAGAGACAGGGGGCTCGGCTATATACAGTCATATTATAGATAGAGAGACGGGGGCTAGGCTATATACAGTCATATTATAGATAGAAAGACAGGAGAGAGACATGGGGCTAGGCTATATACAGTTGTATTATAGATAGAGAGACAGGAGAGAGACAGGGGGCTCGGCTATATAAAGTCATATTATAGATAGAGAGACAGGAGAGAGACAGGGGGCTAGGCAATATACAGTCATATTATAGATAGAGAGACAGGAGAGAGACAGGGGGCTAGGCTATATACAGTCATATTATAGATAGAGAGACAGGGGGCTAGGCTATATACAATCATATTATAGATAGAGAGACAGGAGAGAGACAGGGGGCTCGGCTATATACAGTCATATTATAGATAGAGAGACGGGGGCTAGGCTATATACAGTCATATTATAGATAGAAAGACAGGAGAGAGACATGGGGCTAGGCTATATAAAGTCATATTATAGATAGAGAGACAGGAGAGAGACAGGGGGCTCGGCTATATAAAGTCATATTATAGATAGAGAGACAGGAGAGAGACAGGGGAGACAGGGGGCTAGGCTATATACAGTCATATTATAGATGGAGAGACAGGAGAGAGACAGGGGAGACAGGAGGCTAGGCTATATACAGTCATATTACAGATAGAGAGACAGGGGGCGAGGCTATATACAGTCATATTATAGATAGAGAGACAGGAGACTAGGCTATATACAGTCATATTACAGATAGAGAGACAGGAGGCTAGGCTATATACAGTCATATTATAGATAGAGAGACAGGAGAGAGACAGGAGGCTAGGCTATATAATGTCATATTATAGATAGAGAGAGAGGAGAGAGACAGGGGGCGAGGCTATATACAGCCATATAATAGATAGAGAGACAGGGGGCTAGAATATATACCGTCATATTATAGATAGAGAGACAGGGGCTAGGCTATATACAGTCATATTAATGATAGAGAGATAGGGGGGAGACAGTGGGCTAGGCTATATACAGTCATATTACAGATAGAGAGACAGGAGAGAGACAGGGGGCTCGGCTATATACAGTCATATTATAGATAGAGAGACAGGGGGAGACAGGGGCCTAGGCTATATACAGTCATATTATAGATAGAGAGACAGGAGAGAGACAGGGGGCTAGAATATATACAGTCATATTATAGATAGAGAGACAGGAGAGAGAGAGGGGGTTAGGCTATATACAGTCATATTACAGAAAGAGAGACAGGGGGCTAGGCTATATACAGTCATATAATAGATAGAGAGACGGGAGAGAGACAGGGGGAGACAGGGGGGAGACAGGGGGCTAGGCTATATACAGCCATATTACAGATAGAGAGACAGGGGGCTAGGATATAAACAGTCATATTACATATAGAGAGACAGGAGAGAGACAGGGGGCTAGGCTATTTACAGTCATATTATAGATAGAGAGATAGGGGGGAGACAGTGGGCTAGGTTATATACAGTCATATTATAGATAGAGAGACAGGGGCTAGGTTATATACAGTCATATTACAGATAGAGAGACAGGAGAGAGACAGGGGGCTAGGCTATATACAGTCATATTATAGATAGAGAGGCAGGGGCTAGGCTATATACAGTCATATTATAGATAGAGAGACAGGAGAGAGACAGGGGAGACAGGAGGCTAGGCTATGTACAGTCATATTATAGATAGAGAGACAGGAGGGGGACAGTGGGCTAGGCTATATACAGTCATATTACAGATAGAGAGACAGGGGGCTAGACTGTATACAGTCATATTACAGATAGATTGACAGGAGAGAGACAGGAGGGAGACAGTGGGCTAGGCTATATACAGTCATATTATAGATAGAGAGACAGGAGGGAGACAGTGGGCTAGGGTATATACAGTCATATTACAGAAAGAGAGACAGGGGGCTAGGCTATATACAGTCATATTATAGATAGAGAGACAGGAGGGAGAAAGGAGAGAGACAGGGGGCTAGGCTATATACAGTCATATTATAGATAGAGAGACAGGGGGGAGACAGTGGGCTAGGCTATATACAGTCATATTATTGATAGTGAGACAGGAGAGAGACAGGGGGATAGGCTATATACAGTCATATTATAGATAGAGAGACAGGGGGCTAGGCTATATAGAGTCATATTACAGATAGAAAGACAGGAGAGAGACAGGAGGGAGACAGTGGGCTAGGTTATATACAGTCATATTATAGATAGAGAGACAGGGGGGAGACAGGGGAGACAGGAGGCTAGGCTATGTACAGTCATATTAAAGATAGAGAGACAGGAGAGACAGGGGGCTAGGCTATACACAGTGAAAATATAGATAGAGAGACAGGGGCTAGGGTATATACAGTCATATTATAGATAGAGAGACAGGAGAGAACAGGGGGCTAGGCTATATACAGTCATATTACAGATAGAGAGACAGGAGAGAGACAGGGGGCTAGGCTATATACAGTCCTATTATAGCTAGAGAGATAGGAGGGAGAAAGGAGAGAGACAGGGGGCTAGGCTATATACAGTCATATTATAGATAGAGAGACAGGGGGGAGACAGTGGGCTAGGCTATATACAGTCATATTATTGATAGTGAGACAGGAGAGAGACAGGGGGCTAGGCTATATACAGTCATATTATAGATAGAGAGACAGGGGGCTAGGCTATATAGAGTCATATTACAGATAGAAAGACAGGAGAGAGACAGGAGGGAGACAGTGGGCTAGGTTATATACAGTCATATTATAGATAGAGAGACAGGGGGGAGACAGGAGAGACAGGAGGCTAGGCTATGTACAGTCATATTAAAGATAGAGAGACAGGAGAGACAGGGGGCTAGGCTATACACAGTGAAAATATAGATAGAGAGACAGGGGCTAGGGTATATACAGTCATATTATAGATAGAGAGACAGGAGAGAACAGGGGGCTAGGCTATATACAGTCATATTACAGATAGAGAGACAGGAGAGAGACAGGGGGCTAGGCTATATACAGTCCTATTATAGCTAGAGAGATAGGGGGGAGACAGTGGGCTAGGCTATATACAGTCATATTATAGATAGAGAAACAGGGGCTAGGCTATATACAGTCATATTAATGATAGAGAGACAGCGGGCTAGGATATATACAGTCCTATTATAGATAGAGAGATAGGGAGAGACAGGGGGCTAGGCTATATACAGTCATATTACAGATAGAGAGACAGGGGGCTAGGCTATATACAGTCATATAATAGATAGAGAGACGGGAGAGAGACAGGGGGAGACAGGGGGGAGACAGGGGGCTAGGCTATATACAGCCATATTACAGATAGAGAGACAGGGGGCTAGGATATAAACAGTCATATTACAGATAGAGAGACAGGAGAGAGACAGGGGGCTAGGCTGTTTACAGTCATATTATAGATAGAGAGATAGGGGGGAGACAGTGGGCTAGGTTATATACAGTCATATTATAGATAGAGAGACAGGGGCTAGGTTATATACAGTCATATTACAGATAGAGAGACAGGAGAGAGACAGGGGGCTAGGCTATATACAGTCATATTATAGATAGAGAGACAGGGGCTAGGCTATATACAGTCATATTATAGATAGAGAGACAGGAGAGAGACAGGGGAGACAGGAGGCTAGGCTATGTACAGTCATATTATAGATAGAGAGACAGGAGGGGGACAGTGGGCTAGGCTATATACAGTCATATTACAGAAAGAGAGACAGGGGGCTAGGCTATATACAGTCATATTATAGATAGAGAGACAGGAGGGAGAAAGGAGAGAGACAGGGGGCTAGGCTATATACAGTCATATTATAGATAGAGAGACAGGGGGGAGACAGTGGGCTAGGCTATATACAGTCATATTATTGATAGTGAGACAGGAGAGAGACAGGGGGCTAGGCTATATACAGTCATATTATAGATAGAGAGACAGGGGGCTAGGCTATATAGAGTCATATTACAGATAGAAAGACAGGAGAGAGACAGGAGGGAGACAGTGGGCTAGGTTATATACAGTCATATTATAGATAGAGAGACAGGGGGGAGACAGGAGAGACAGGAGGCTAGGCTATGTACAGTCATATTAAAGATAGAGAGACAGGAGAGACAGGGGGCTAGGCTATACACAGTGAAAATATAGATAGAGAGACAGGGGCTAGGGTATATACAGTCATATTATAGATAGAGAGACAGGAGAGAACAGGGGGCTAGGCTATATACAGTCATATTACAGATAGAGAGACAGGAGAGAGACAGGGGGCTAGGCTATATACAG
The DNA here is from genome assembly GCF_057628025.1 of Oncorhynchus mykiss. Taxonomy (NCBI): domain Eukaryota; kingdom Metazoa; phylum Chordata; class Actinopteri; order Salmoniformes; family Salmonidae; genus Oncorhynchus; species Oncorhynchus mykiss. The sequence goes on from NC_143040.1 coordinate 41,970,390, forward strand.
TCCTATTATAGCTAGAGAGATAGGGGGGAGACAGTGGGCTAGGCTATATACAGTCATATTATAGATAGAGAAACAGGGGCTAGGCTATATACAGTCATATTAATGATAGAGAGACAGCGGGCTAGGATATATACAGTCCTATTATAGATAGAGAGATAGGGAGAGACAGGGGGCTAGGCTATATACAGTCATATTACAGATAGAGAGACAGGGGGCTAGGCTATATACAGTCATATAATAGATAGAGAGACGGGAGAGAGACAGGGGGAGACAGGGGGGAGACAGGGGGCTAGGCTATATACAGCCATATTACAGATAGAGAGACAGGGGGCTAGGATATAAACAGTCATATTACAGATAGAGAGACAGGAGAGAGACAGGGGGCTAGGCTGTTTACAGTCATATTATAGATAGAGAGATAGGGGGGAGACAGTGGGCTAGGTTATATACAGTCATATTATAGATAGAGAGACAGGGGCTAGGTTATATACAGTCATATTACAGATAGAGAGACAGGAGAGAGACAGGGGGCTAGGCTATATACAGTCATATTATAGATAGAGAGACAGGGGCTAGGCTATATACAGTCATATTATAGATAGAGAGACAGGAGAGAGACAGGGGAGACAGGAGGCTAGGCTATGTACAGTCATATTATAGATAGAGAGACAGGAGGGGGACAGTGGGCTAGGCTATATACAGTCATATTACAGAAAGAGAGACAGGGGGCTAGGCTATATACAGTCATATTATAGATAGAGAGACAGGAGGGAGAAAGGAGAGAGACAGGGGGCTAGGCTATATACAGTCATATTATAGATAGAGAGACAGGGGGGAGACAGTGGGCTAGGCTATATACAGTCATATTATTGATAGTGAGACAGGAGAGAGACAGGAGGGAGACAGTGGGCTAGGTTATATACAGTCATATTATAGATAGAGAGACAGGGGGGAGACAGGAGGCTAGGCTATATACAGTCATATTACAGATAGAAAGACAGGAGAGAGACAGGAGGGAGACAGTGGGCTAGGCTATATACAGTCATATTATAGATAGAGAGACAGGGGAGTAGGCTATATACAGTCATATTATAGATAGAGAGACAGGAGAGAGACAGGGGAGTAGGCTATATACAGTCATATTATAGATAGAGAGACAGGGGGGAGACAGTGGGCTAGGTTATATACAGTCATATTATAGATAGAGAGACAGGGGCTAGGCTATATACAGTCATATTACAGATAGAGAGACAGGAGAGAGACAGGGGCTAGGCTATATACAGTCATATTACAGATAGAGAGAAAGGGGGCTAGGCTATATACAGTCATATTATAGATAGAGAGACAGGAGAGAGACAGGGGGCTAGGCAATATACAGTCATATTATAGATAGAGAGACAGGAGAGAGACAGGGGGCTAGGCTATATACAGTCATATTATAGATAGAGAGACAGGAGAGAGACAGGGGAGACAGGAGGCTAGGCTATATACAGTCATATTACAGATAGAGAGACAGGGGGCTAGGCTATATACAGTCATATTATAGATAGAGAGAAAGGAGACTAGGCTATATACAGTCATATTACAGATAGAGAGACAGGAGGCTAGGATATATACAGTCATATTATAGATAGAGAGACAGGAGAGAGACAGGAGGCTAGGCTATATACAGTCATATTACAGATAGAGAGACAGGAGAGAGACAGGGGGCTAGGCTATATACAGTCATATTATAGATAGAGAGACAGGAGAGAGAAAGGGGGCTAGGCTATATACAGTCATATTATAGATAGAGAGACAGGAGGCTAGGCTATATACAGTCATATTATAGATAGAGAGACAGGAGAGAGACAGGGGGCTCGGCTATATACAGTCATATTATAGATAGAGAGACAGGAGAGAGACATGGGGCTCGGCTATATACAGTCATATTATAGAAAGAGAGACGGGTGCTAGGCTATATACAGTCATATTATAGATAGAAAGACAGGAGAGAGACATGGGGCTAGGCTATATACAGTCGTATTATAGATAGAGAGACAGGAGAGAGACAGGGGGCTCGGCTATATAAAGTCATATTATAGATAGAGAGACAGGAGAGAGAAGGGGGCTAGGCAATATACAGTCATATTATAGATAGAGAGACAGGAGAGAGACAGGGGGCTAGGCTATATACAGTCATATTACAGATAGAGAGACAGGAGGCTAGGCTATATACAGTCATATTATAGATAGAGAGACAGGAGGCTAGGCTATATACAGCCATATTATAGATAGAGAGACAGGAGGCTAGGCTATATACAGTCATATTACAGATAGAGAGACAGGAGGCTAGGCTATATACAGCCATATTATAGATAGAGAGACAGGGGCTAGGCTATATACAGTCATATAATAGATAGGGAGACGGGAGAGAGACAGGGGGCTAGGCTATATACAGTCATATTACAGATAGAGAGAAAGGAGGCTAGGCTATATACAGCCATATTATAGATAGAGAGACAGGAGGCTAGGCTATATACAGTCATATTATAGATAGAGAGACAGGGGGCTAGGCTATATACAGCCATATTATAGATAGAGAGACAGGAGGCTAGGCTATATACAGTCATATTATAGATAGAGAGACAGGGGGCTGGGCTATATACAGTCATATTACAGATAGAGAGACAGGGGGCTAGGATATATACACTCATATTACAGATAGAGAGACAGGAGAGAGACAGGGGGCTAGGCTATATACAGTCATATTATAGATAGAGAGATAGCGGGGAGACAGTGGGCTAGGCAATATACAGTCATATTATAGATAGAGAGACAGGGGCTAGGCTATATACAGTCATATTACAGATAGAGAGATAGGAGAGAGACAGGGGGCTAGGCGATATACAGTCATATTACAGATAGAGAGACATGGGCTAGGCTATATACAGTCATATTACAGATAGAGAGACAGGGGGCTAAGCTATATACAGTCATATTACAGATAGAGAGATAGGAGAGAGACAGGGGGCTAGGCGATATACAGTAATATTACAGATAGAGAAACATGGGCTAGGCTATATACAGTCATATTACAGATAGAGAGACAGGGGCTAGGCTATATACAGTCATATAATAGATAGGGAGACGGGAGAGAGACAGGGGGGAGACAGGGGGCTAGGCTATATACAGCCATATTATAGATAGAGAGACAGGAGGCTAGGATATATACAGTCATATTATAGATAGAGAGACAGGGGGCTAGGCTATATACAGTCATATTACAGATAGAGAGACAGGGGGCTAGGATATATACACTCATATTACAGATAGAGAGATAGGAGAGAGACAGGGGGCTAGGCGATATACAGTCATATTACAGATAGAGAGACATGGGCTAGGCTATATACAGTCATATTACAGATAGAGAGACAGGGGGCTAAGCTATATACAGTCATATTACAGATAGAGAGATAGGAGAGAGACAGGGGGCTAGGCGATATACAGTCATATTACAGATAGAGAAACATGGGCTAGGCTATATACAGTCATATTACAGATAGAGAGACAGGGGCTAGGCTATATACAGTCATATAATAGATAGGGAGACGGGAGAGAGACAGGGGGGAGACAGGGGGCTAGGCTATATACAGCCATATTATAGATAGAGAGACAGGAGGCTAGGATATATACAGTCATATTATAGATAGAGAGACAGGGGGCTAGGCTATATACAGTCATATTACAGATAGAGAGACAGGGGGCTAGGATATATACAGTCATATTATAGATAGAGAGACAGGGGGCTAGGCTATATACAGTCATATTATAGATAGAGAGATAGCGGGGAGACAGTGGGCTAGGCTATATACAGTCATATTATAGATAGAGAGACAGGGGCTAGGCTATATACAGTCATATTATAGATAGAGAGACAGGAGGCTAGGCTATATACAGTCATATTATAGATAGAGAGACAGGAGAGAGACAGGGGGCTCGGCTATATACAGTCATATTATAGATAGAGAGACAGGAGAGAGACATGGGGCTCGGCTATATACAGTCATATTATAGATAGAGAGACGGGTGCTAGGCTATATACAGTCATATTATAGATAGAAAGACAGGAGAGAGACATGGGGCTAGGCTATATACAGTCGTATTATAGATAGAGAGACAGGAGAGAGACAGGGGGCTCGGCTATATAAAGTCATATTATAGATAGAGAGACAGGAGAGAGAAGGGGGCTAGGCAATATACAGTCATATTATAGATAGAGAGACAGGAGAGAGACAGGGGGCTAGGCTATATACAGTCATATTACAGATAGAGAGACAGGAGGCTAGGCTATATACAGTCATATTATAGATAGAGAGACAGGAGGCTAGGCTATATACAGCCATATTATAGATAGAGAGACAGGAGGCTAGGCTATATACAGTCATATTACAGATAGAGAGACAGGAGGCTAGGCTATATACAGCCATATTATAGATAGAGAGACAGGGGCTAGGCTATATACAGTCATATAATAGATAGGGAGACGGGAGAGAGACAGGGGGCTAGGCTATATACAGTCATATTACAGATAGAGAGAAAGGAGGCTAGGCTATATACAGCCATATTATAGATAGAGAGACAGGAGGCTAGGCTATATACAGTCATATTATAGATAGAGAGACAGGGGGCTAGGCTATATACAGCCATATTATAGATAGAGAGACAGGAGGCTAGGCTATATACAGTCATATTATAGATAGAGAGACAGGGGGCTGGGCTATATACAGTCATATTACAGATAGAGAGACAGGGGGCTAGGATATATACACTCATATTACAGATAGAGAGACAGGAGAGAGACAGGGGGCTAGGCTATATACAGTCATATTATAGATAGAGAGACAGGGGCTAGGCTATATACAGTCATATAATAGATAGGGAGACGGGAGAGAGACAGGGGGCTAGGCTATATACAGTCATATTACAGATAGAGAGAAAGGAGGCTAGGCTATATACAGCCATATTATAGATAGAGAGACAGGAGGCTAGGCTATATACAGTCATATTATAGATAGAGAGACAGGGGGCTAGGCTATATACAGCCATATTATAGATAGAGAGACAGGAGGCTAGGCTATATACAGTCATATTATAGATAGAGAGACAGGGGGCTGGGCTATATACAGTCATATTACAGATAGAGAGACAGGGGGCTAGGATATATACACTCATATTACAGATAGAGAGACAGGAGAGAGACAGGGGGCTAGGCTATATACAGTCATATTATAGATAGAGAGATAGCGGGGAGACAGTGGGCTAGGCAATATACAGTCATATTATAGATAGAGAGACAGGGGCTAGGCTATATACAGTCATATTACAGATAGAGAGATAGGAGAGAGACAGGGGGCTAGGCGATATACAGTCATATTACAGATAGAGAGACATGGGCTAGGCTATATACAGTCATATTACAGATAGAGAGACAGGGGGCTAAGCTATATACAGTCATATTACAGATAGAGAGATAGGAGAGAGACAGGGGGCTAGGCGATATACAGTAATATTACAGATAGAGAAACATGGGCTAGGCTATATACAGTCATATTACAGATAGAGAGACAGGGGCTAGGCTATATACAGTCATATAATAGATAGGGAGACGGGAGAGAGACAGGGGGGAGACAGGGGGCTAGGCTATATACAGCCATATTATAGATAGAGAGACAGGAGGCTAGGATATATACAGTCATATTATAGATAGAGAGACAGGGGGCTAGGCTATATACAGTCATATTACAGATAGAGAGACAGGGGGCTAGGATATATACACTCATATTACAGATAGAGAGATAGGAGAGAGACAGGGGGCTAGGCGATATACAGTCATATTACAGATAGAGAGACATGGGCTAGGCTATATACAGTCATATTACAGATAGAGAGACAGGGGGCTAAGCTATATACAGTCATATTACAGATAGAGAGATAGGAGAGAGACAGGGGGCTAGGCGATATACAGTCATATTACAGATAGAGAAACATGGGCTAGGCTATATACAGTCATATTACAGATAGAGAGACAGGGGCTAGGCTATATACAGTCATATAATAGATAGGGAGACGGGAGAGAGACAGGGGGGAGACAGGGGGCTAGGCTATATACAGCCATATTATAGATAGAGAGACAGGAGGCTAGGATATATACAGTCATATTATAGATAGAGAGACAGGGGGCTAGGCTATATACAGTCATATTACAGATAGAGAGACAGGGGGCTAGGATATATACACTCATATTACAGATAGAGAGACAGGGGGCTAGGCTATATACAGTCATATTATAGATAGAGAGATAGCGGGGAGACAGTGGGCTAGGCTATATACAGTCATATTATAGATAGAGAGACAGGGGCTAGGCTATATACAGTCATATTATAGATAGAGAGACAGGAGGCTAGGCTATATACAGTCATATTATAGATAGAGAGACAGGAGAGAGACAGGGGGCTCGGCTATATACAGTCATATTATAGATAGAGAGACAGGAGAGAGACATGGGGCTCGGCTATATACAGTCATATTATAGATAGAGAGACGGGTGCTAGGCTATATACAGTCATATTATAGATAGAAAGACAGGAGAGAGACATGGGGCTAGGCTATATACAGTCGTATTATAGATAGAGAGACAGGAGAGAGACAGGGGGCTCGGCTATATAAAGTCATATTATAGATAGAGAGACAGGAGAGAGAAGGGGGCTAGGCAATATACAGTCATATTATAGATAGAGAGACAGGAGAGAGACAGGGGGCTAGGCTATATACAGTCATATTACAGATAGAGAGACAGGAGGCTAGGCTATATACAGTCATATTATAGATAGAGAGACAGGAGGCTAGGCTATATACAGCCATATTATAGATAGAGAGACAGGAGGCTAGGCTATATACAGTCATATTACAGATAGAGAGACAGGAGGCTAGGCTATATACAGCCATATTATAGATAGAGAGACAGGGGCTAGGCTATATACAGTCATATAATAGATAGGGAGACGGGAGAGAGACAGGGGGCTAGGCTATATACAGTCATATTACAGATAGAGAGAAAGGAGGCTAGGCTATATACAGTCATATTATAGATAGAGAGACAGGGGGCTAGGCTATATACAGCCATATTATAGATAGAGAGACAGGAGGCTAGGCTATATACAGTCATATTATAGATAGAGAGACAGGGGGCTGGGCTATATACAGTCATATTACAGATAGAGAGACAGGGGGCTAGGATATATACACTCATATTACAGATAGAGAGACAGGAGAGAGACAGGGGGCTAGGCTATATACAGTCATATTATAGATAGAGAGACAGGGGCTAGGCTATATACAGTCATATAATAGATAGGGAGACGGGAGAGAGACAGGGGGCTAGGCTATATACAGTCATATTACAGATAGAGAGAAAGGAGGCTAGGCTATATACAGCCATATTATAGATAGAGAGACAGGAGGCTAGGCTATATACAGTCATATTATAGATAGAGAGACAGGGGGCTAGGCTATATACAGCCATATTATAGATAGAGAGACAGGAGGCTAGGCTATATACAGTCATATTATAGATAGAGAGACAGGGGGCTGGGCTATATACAGTCATATTACAGATACGCTACAGATACGCTACGGTCACAAGACGCAGGCCTCCTAATTGTCCCTAGAATTTTTAAGCAAACAGCTGGAGGCAGGGCTTTCTCCTATAGAGCTCCATTTTTATGGAACGGTCTGCCTACCCATGTCAGAGACGCAAACTCGGTCTCAACCTTTAAGTCTCTACTGAAGACTCATCTCTTCAGTGGGTCATATGATTGAGTGTAGTCTGGCCCAGGAGTGGGAGGTTGAACGGAAAGGCTCTGGAGCAACGAACCACCCTTGCTGTCTCTGCCTGGCCGGTTCCCCTCTTTCCACTGGGATTCTCTGCCTCTAACCCTATTACAGGGGCTGAGTCACTGGCTTTACTGGGGCTCTCTCATGCCGTCCCTGGAGGAGGTGCGTCACCTGAGTGGGTTGAGTCACTGATGTGGTCATCCTGTCTGGGTTGGCGCTCCCCCCCCCCCCTTAAGTTGTGCCGTGGCGGAGGTCTTTGTGGGCTATACTCAGCCTTGTCTCAGGATGGTAAGTTGGTGGTTGAAGATATCCCTCTAGTGGTGTGGGGGCTGTGCTTTGGCAAAGTGGGTGGGGTTATATCCTTCCTGTTTGGCCCTGTCCGGGGGTGTCCTCGGAGTGGGCCACAGTGTCTCCTGACCCCTCCTGTCTCAGCCTCCAGTATTTATGCTGCAGTAGTTTATGTGTCGGGGGGCTAGGGTCAGTTTGTTATATCTGGAGTACTTCTCCTGTCCTATTCGGTGTCCTGTGTGAATCTAAGTGTGCGTTCTCTAATTCTCTCCTTCTCTCTTTCTCTCTCTCGGAGGACCTGAGCCCTAGGACCATGCCCCAGGACTACCTGACATGATGACTCCTTGCTGTCCCCAGTCCACCTGGCTGTGCTGCTGCTCCAGTTTCAACTGTTCTGCCTTATTATTATTCGACCATGCTGATCATTTATGAACATTTGAACATCTTGGCCATGTTCTGTTATAATCTCCACCCGGCACAGCCAGAAGAGGACTGGCCATCCCACATATGCTCTCTCTAATTCTCTCTTTCTTTCTCTCTCTCGGAGGACCTGAGCCCTAGGACCATGCCCCAGGACTACCTGACATGATGACTCCTTGCTGTCCCCAGTCCACCTGACTGTGCTGCTGCTCCAGTTTCAACTATTCTGCCTTATTATTATTCGACCATGCTGGTCATTTATGAACATTTGAACATCTTGACCATGTTTTGTTATAATCTCCACCCGGCACAGCCAGAAGAGGACTGGCCACCCCACATAGCCTGGTTCCTCTCTAGGTTTCTTCCTAGGTTTTGGCCTTTCTAGGGAGTTTTTCCTAGCCACCGTGCTTCTTCACCTGCATTGCTTGCTGTTTGGGGTTTTAGGCTGGGTTTCTGTACAGCACTTTGAGATATCAGCTGATGTACGAAGGGCTATATAAAATAAATTTGATTTGATTTGATTTGATTTAGATAGAGAGACAGGGGGCTAGGATATATACACTCATATTACAGATAGAGAGACAGGAGAGAGACAGGGGGCTAGGCTATATACAGTCATATTATAGATAGAGAGATAGCGGGGAGACAGTGGGCTAGGCAATATACAGTCATATTACAGATAGAGAGATAGGAGAGAGACAGGGGGCTAGGCGATATACAGTCATATTACAGATAGAGAGATAGGAGAGAGACAGGGGGCTAGGCGATATACAGTCATATTACAGATAGAGAGACATGGGCTAGGCTATATACAGTCATATTACAGATAGAGAGACAGGGGGCTAAGCTATATACAGTCATATTACAGATAGAGAGATAGGAGAGAGACAGGGGGCTAGGCGATATACAGTAATATTACAGATAGAGAAACATGGGCTAGGCTATATACAGTCATATTACAGATAGAGAGACAGGGGCTAGGCTATATACAGTCATATAATAGATAGGGAGACGGGAGAGAGACAGGGGGGAGACAGGGGGCTAGGCTATATACAGCCATATTATAGATAGAGAGACAGGAGGCTAGGATATATACAGTCATATTATAGATAGAGAGACAGGGGGCTAGGCTATATACAGTCATATTACAGATAGAGAGACAGGGGGCTAGGATATATACACTCATATTACAGATAGAGAGATAGGAGAGAGACAGGGGGCTAGGCGATATACAGTCATATTACAGATAGAGAGACATGGGCTAGGCTATATACAGTCATATTACAGATAGAGAGACAGGGGGCTAAGCTATATACAGTCATATTACAGATAGAGAGATAGGAGAGAGACAGGGGGCTAGGCGATATACAGTCATATTACAGATAGAGAAACATGGGCTAGGCTATATACAGTCATATTACAGATAGAGAGACAGGGGCTAGGCTATATACAGTCATATAATAGATAGGGAGACGGGAGAGAGACAGGGGGGAGACAGGGGGCTAGGCTATATACAGCCATATTATAGATAGAGAGACAGGAGGCTAGGATATATACAGTCATATTATAGATAGAGAGACAGGGGGCTAGGCTATATACAGTCATATTACAGATAGAGAGACAGGGGGCTAGGATATATACACTCATATTACAGATAGAGAGACAGGGGGCTAGGCTATATACAGTCATATTATAGATAGAGAGATAGCGGGGAGACAGTGGGCTAGGCTATATACAGTCATATTATAGATAGAGAGACAGGGGCTAGGCTATATACAGTCATATTATAGATAGAGAGATAGCGGGGAGACAGTGGGCTAGGCTATATACAGTCATATTATAGATAGAGAGACAGGGGCTAGGCTATATACAGTCATATTATAGATAGAGAGAGAGCGGGGAGACAGTGGGCTAGGCTATATACAGTCATATTATAGATAGAGAGACAGGGGCTAGGCTATTTACAGTCATATAATAGATAGAGAGACAGGAGAGAACAGGGGGCTAGGCTAAATACAGTCATATTATAGATAGAGAGACAGGAGAGACAGGGGGCTAGGCTATAAACAGTCATATTATAGATAGAGAGACAGGGGGGAGACAGGGGGCTAGGCTATTTACAGTCATATTAAAGATAGAGAGACAGGGGGCTAGGCTATTTACAGTCATATAATAGATAGAGTGACGGGAGAGAGACAGGGGGCTAGGCTATATACAGTCATATTATAGATAGAGAGACAGGGGGGAGACAGTGGGCTAGGCTATATACAGTGATATTATAGAAAGAGAGACAGGAGAGAGACAGGGGGCTCGGCTATATACAGTCATATTATAGATAGAGAGACAGGGGGGAGACAGGTGGCTAGGCTATATACAGTCATATTACAGATAGAGAGACAGGGGGCTAGGCTATATACAGTCATATTATAGATAGAGAGACAGGAGAGAGACAGGGGGCTAGGCTATATACAGCCATATTAAAGATAGAGAGACGGGAGAAAGACAGGGGGGAGACAGGGGGTAGGCTATATACAGCTATATAATAGATAGAGAGACAGGGGGCTAGAATATATACAGTCATATTATAGATAGAGAGACAGGGGCTAGGCTATATACAGTCATATTAATGATAGAGAGACAGGGGGCTAGGATATATACAGTCATATTACAGATAGAGAGACAGGAGAGAGACAGGGGGCTAGGCTATATACAGTCCTATTATAGATAGAGAGATAGGGGGAGACAGTGGGCTAGGCTATATACAGTCATATTATAGATAGAGAGACAGGGGCTAGGCTATATACAGTCATATAAATGATAGAGAGACAGGGGGCTAGGATATATACAGTCATATTACAGATAGAGAGACAGGAGAGAGACAGGGGGCTAGGCTATATACAGTCCTATTATAGATAGAGAGATAGGGGGAGACAGGGGGCTAGGCTATAAACAGTCATATTACAGATAGAGAGACAGGAGAGAGACAGGGGGCTCGGCTATATACAGTCATATTATAGATAGAGAGACAGGAGAGAGACAGGGGGCTAGGCTATATACAGTCATATTATAGATAGAGAGACAGGGGCTAGGCTATATACAGTCATATTATAGATAGAGAGACAGGAGAGAGACAGGGGGCTAGGCTTTATACAGTCATATTATAGATAGAGAGACAGGGGCTAGGCTATATACAGTCATATTAATGATAGAGAGACAGGGGGCTAGGATATATACAGTCCTATTATAGATAGAGAGATAGGGGGGAGACAGGGGGCTAGGCTATATACAGTCATATTACAGATAGAGAGACAGGAGAGAGACAGGGGGCTCGGCTATATACAGTCATATTATAGATAGAGAGACAGGGGGGAGACAGGGGGCTAGGCTATATACAGTCATATTATAGATAGAGAGACAGGAGAGAGACAGGGGGCTAGGCAATATACAGTCATATTACAGATAGAGAGACAGGGGGCTAGGCTATATACAGTCATATTACAGATAGAGAGACAGGAGAGAGACAGGGGGCTCGGCTATATACAGTCATATTATAGATAGAGAGACAGGGGGGAGACAGTGGGCTAGGCGATATACAGTCATATTATAGATAGAGAGACAGGAGAGAGACAGGGGGCTCGGCTATATACAGTCATATTATAGATAGAGAGACAGGGGGGAGACAGGGGGCTAGGCTATTTACAGTCATATTAAAGATAGAGAGACAGGGGGCTAGGCTATTTACAGTCATTTAATAGATAGAGTGACGGGAGAGAGACAGGGGGAGACAGGGGGGAGACAGGTGGCTAGGCTATATACAGTCATATTACAGATAGAGAGACCAGGGGCTCGGCTATATACAGTCATATTATAGATAGAGAGACAGGGGGGAGACAGGGGGCTAGGCTATATACAGTCATATTATAGATAGAGAGACAGGAGAGAGACAGGGGGCTAGGCTATATACAGCCATATTACAGATAGAGAGACGGGAGAGAGACAGGGGGGAGACAGGGGGCTAGGCTATATACAGCCATATAATAGATAGAGAGACAGGGGGCTAGAATATATACAGTCATATTATAGATAGAGAGACAGGGGCTAGGCTATATACAGTCATATTAATGATAGAGAGATAGGGGGGAGACAGGGGGCTAGGCTATATACAGTCATATTACAGATAGAGAGACAGGAGAGAGACAGGGGGCTCGGCTATTTACAGTCATATTATAGATAGAGAGACAGGGGGAGACAGGGGCCTAGGCTATATACAGTCATATTATAGATTGAGAGACAGGAGAGAGACAGGGGGCTAGAATATATACAGTCATATTACAGATAGAGAGACAGGGGCTAGGCTATATACAGTCATATAATAGATAGAGAGACGGGAGAGAGACAGGGGGAGACAGGGGGGAGACAGGGGGCTAGGCTATATACAGTCATATTATAGATAGAGAGACAGGAGAGAGAGAGGGGGTTAGGCTATATACAGTCATATTACAGATAGAGAGACAGGGGGCTAGGCTATATACAGTCATATAATAGATAGAGAGACGGGAGAGAGACAGGGGGAGACAGGGGGGAGACAGGGGGCTAGGATATAAACAGTCATATTACAGATAGAGAGACAGGAGAGAGACAGGGGGCTAGGCTATATACAGTCATATTATAGATAGAGAGATAGGGGCTAGGCTATATACAGTCATATTATAGATAGAGAAACAGGAGAGAGACAGGGGGCTAGGCTATATACAGTCATATTACAGATAGAGAGACAGGAGAGAGACAGGGGGCTAGGCTATATACAGTCATATTATAGATAGAGAGACAGGGGCTAGGGTATATACAGTCATATTATAGATAGAGAGACAGGGGAGACAGGGGGCTAGGCTATATACAGTCATATTACAGATAGAGAGACAGGGGCTAGGCTATATACAGTCATATTATAGATAGAGAGACAGGAGAGAGACAGGAGAGACAGGGGGCTAGGCTATACACAGTGAAAATATAGATAGAGAGACAGGGGCTAGGGTATATACAGTCATATTATAGATAGAGAGACAGGAGAGAGACAGGGGGCTAGGCTATATACAGTCCTATTATAGATAGAGAGACAGGGGGCTAGGCTATATACAGTCATATTATAGATAGAGAAACAGGGGCTAGGCTATATACAGTCATATTAATGATAGAGAGACAGGGGGCTAGGATATATACAGTCCTATTATAGATAGAGAGATAGCGGGGATACAGTGGGCTAGGCTATATACAGTCATATTACAGATAGAGAGACAGGAGAGAGACAGGGGGCTCGGCTATATACAGTCATATTATAGATAGAGAGACAGGGGGGAGACAGGGGGCTAGGCAATATACAGTCATATTACAGATAGAGAGACAGGGGGCTAGGCTATATACAGTCATATAATAGATAGAGAGACGGGAAAGAGACAGGGGGAGACAGGGGGGAGACAGGGGGCTAGGCTATATACAGCAATATTACAGATAGAGAGACAGGGGGCTAGGATATAAACAGTCATATTACAGATAGAGAGACAGGAGAGAGACAGAGGGCTAGGCTATATACAGTCATATTATAGATAGAGAGATAGGGGGGAGACAGTGGGCTAGGTTATATACAGTCATATTATAGATAGAGAGACAGGGGCTAGGTTATATACAGTCATATTACAGATAGAGAGACAGGAGAGAGACAGGGGGCTAGGCTATATACAGTCATATTATAGATAGAGAGACAGGGGCTAGGCTATATACAGTCATATTATAGATAGAGAGACAGGAGAGAGACAGGGGAGACAGGAGGCTAGGCTATGTACAGTCATATTATAGATAGAGAGACAGGAGGGGGACAGTGGGCTAGGCTATATACAGTCATATTACAGATAGAGAGACAGGGGGCTAGACTGTATACAGTCATATTACAGATAGATTGACAGGAGAGAGACAGGAGGGAGACAGTGGGCTAGGCTATATACAGTCATATTATAGATAGAGAGACAGGAGGGAGACAGTGGGCTAGGGTATATACAGTCATATTATAGATAGAGAGACAGGAGGGAGACAGTGGGCTAGGGTATATACAGTCATATTACAGAAAGAGAGACAGGGGGCTAGGCTATATACAGTCATATTATAGATAGAGAGACAGGAGGGAGACAGGAGAGAGACAGTGGGCTAGGCTATATACATTCATATTATAGATAGAGAGACAGGGGGGAGACAGTGGGCTAGGCTATATACAGTCATATTATTGATAGTGAGACAGGAGAGAGACAGGGGGCTAGGCTATATACAGTCATATTATAGATAGAGAGACAGGGGGCTAGGCTATATAGAGTCATATTACAGATAGAAAGACAGGAGAGAGACAGGAGGGAGACAGTGGGCTAGGCTATATACAGTCATATTATAGATAGAGAGACAGGGGGGAGACAGGAGGCTAGGCTATATACAGTCATATTACAGATAGAAAGACAGGAGAGAGACAGGAGGGAGACAGTGGGCTAGGCTATATACAGTCATATTATAGATAGAGAGACAGGGGGAGACAGGAGAGAGACAGGGGAGTAGGCTATATACAGTCATATTATAGATAGAGAGACAGGAGAGAGACAGGGGGCTCGGCTATATACAGTCATATTATTGATAGTGAGACAGGGGGGAGACAGTGGGCTAGGTTATATACAGTCATATTATAGATAGAGAGACAGGGGCTAGGCTATATACAGTCATATTACAGATAGAGAGACAGGGGAGTAGGCTATATACAGTCATATTATAGATAGAGAGACAGGGGGGAGATAGTGGGCTAGGCTATATACAGTCATATTATAGATAGAGAGATAGGGGGGAGACAGTGGGCTAGGTTATATACAGTCATATTATAGATAGAGAGACAGGGGCTAGGCTATATACAGTCATATTACAGATAGAGAGACAGGAGAGAGACAGGGGGCTAGGCTATATACAGTCATATTATAGATAGAGAGACAGGGGCTAGGGTATATACAGTCATATTACAGATAGAGAGACAGGAGAGAGACAGGGGGCTAGGCTATATACAGTCATATTATAGATAGAGAGACAGGGGCTAGGCTATATACAGTCATATTATAGATAGAGAGACAGGAGAGAGACAGGGGAGACAGGAGGCTAGGCTATGTACAGTCATATTATAGATAGAGAGACAGGAGGGGGACAGTGGGCTAGGCTATATACAGTCATATTACAGATAGAGAGACAGGGGGCTAGACTGTATACAGTCATATTACAGATAGATTGACAGGAGAGAGACAGGAGGGAGACAGTGGGCTAGGCTATATACAGTCATATTATAGATAGAGAGACAGGAGGGAGACAGTGGGCTAGGGTATATACAGTCATATTACAGAAAGAGAGACAGGGGGCTAGGCTATATACAGTCATATTATAGATAGAGAGACAGGAGGGAGACAGGAGAGAGACAGTGGGCTAGGCTATATACAGTCATATTATAGATAGAGAGACAGGGGGGAGACAGTGGGCTAGGCTATATACAGTCATATTATTGATAGTGAGACAGGAGAGAGACAGGGGGCTAGGCTATATACAGTCATATTATAGATAGAGAGACAGGGGGCTAGGCTATATAGAGTCATATTACAGATAGAAAGACAGGAGAGAGACAGGAGGGAGACAGTGGGCTAGGCTATATACAGTCATATTATAGATAGAGAGACAGGGGGGAGACAGGAGGCTAGGCTATATACAGTCATATTACAGATAGAAAGACAGGAGAGAGACAGGAGGGAGACAGTGGGCTAGGCTATATACAGTCATATTATAGATAGAGAGACAGGGGGAGACAGGAGAGAGACAGGGGAGTAGGCTATATACAGTCATATTATAGATAGAGAGACAGGGGGGAGATAGTGGGCTAGGCTATATACAGTCATATTATAGATAGAGAGATAGGGGGGAGACAGTGGGCTAGGTTATATACAGTCATATTATAGATAGAGAGACAGGGGCTAGGCTATATACAGTCATATTATAGATAGAGAGACAGGGGCTAGGGTATATACAGTCATATTATAGATAGAGAGACAGGAGAGACAGGGGGCTAGGCTATATACAGTCATATTACAGATAGAGAGACAGGGGCTAGGTTATATACAGTCATATTATAGATAGAGAGACAGGAGAGAGACAGGGGAGACAGGAGGCTAGGCTATGTACAGTCATATTATAGATAGAGAGACAGGAGGGGGACAGTGGGCTAGGCTATATACAGTCATATTACAGATAGAGAGACAGGAGAGAGACAGGGGGCTAGGCTATATACAGTCATATTATAGATAGAGAGACAGGGGCTAGGGTATATACAGTCATATTATAGATAGAGAGACAGGAGAGACAGGGGGCTAGGCTATATACAGTCATATTACAGATAGAGAGACAGGGGCTAGGTTATATACAGTCATATTATAGATAGAGAGACAGGAGAGAGACAGGGGAGACAGGAGGCTAGGCTATGTACAGTCATATTATAGATAGAGAGACAGGAGGGGGACAGTGGGCTAGGCTATATACAGTCATATTACAGATAGAGAGACAGGAGAGAGACAGGGGGCTAGGCTATATACAGTCATATTATAGATAGAGAGATAGGGGGGAGACAGTGGGCTAGGTTATATACAGTCATATTATAGATAGAGAGACAGGGGCTAGGCTATATACAGTCATATTACAGATAGAGAGACAGGAGAGAGACAGGGGCTAGGCTATATACAGTCATATTATAGATAGAGAGACAGGGGCTAGGCTATATACAGTCATATTATAGATAGAGAGACAGGAGAGAGACAGGGGAGACAGGAGGCTAGGCTATGTACAGTCATATTATAGATAGAGAGACAGGAGGGGGACAGTGGGCTAGGCTATATACAGTCATATTACAGATAGAGAGACAGGGGGCTAGACTGTATACAGTCATATTACAGATAGATTGACAGGAGAGAGACAGGAGGGAGACAGTGGGCTAGGCTATATACAGTCATATTATAGATAGAGAGACAGGAGGGAGACAGTGGGCTAGGGTATATACAGTCATATTACAGAAAGAGAGACAGGGGGCTAGGCTATATACAGTCATATTATAGATAGAGAGACAGGAGGGAGACAGGAGAGAGACAGTGGGCTAGGCTATATACAGTCATATTATAGATAGAGAGACAGGGGGGAGACAGTGGGCTAGGCTATATACAGTCATATTATTGATAGTGAGACAGGAGAGAGACAGGGGGCTAGGCTATATACAGTCATATTATAGATAGAGAGACAGGGGGCTAGGCTATATAGAGTCATATTACAGATAGAAAGACAGGAGAGAGACAGGAGGGAGACAGTGGGCTAGGCTATATACAGTCATATTATAGATAGAGAGACAGGGGGGAGACAGGAGGCTAGGCTATATACAGTCATATTACAGATAGAAAGACAGGAGAGAGACAGGGGAGACAGGAGGCTAGGCTATGTACAGTCATATTATAGATAGAGAGACAGGAGGGAGACAGTGGGCTAGGCTATATACAGACATATTATAGATAGAGAGACAGGGGGGAGACAGGAGAGAGACAGGGGAGTAGGCTATATACAGTCATATTATAGATAGAGAGACAGGGGGGAGACAGTGGGCTAGGCTATATACAGTCATATTATAGATAAAGAGATAGGGGGGAGACAGTGGGCTAGGTTATATACAGTCATATTATAGATAGAGAGACAGGAGAGAGACAGGGGAGTAGGCTATATACAGTCATATTATAGATAGAGAGACAGGGGGGAGATAGTGGGCTAGGCTATATACAGTCATATTATAGATAAAGAGATAGGGGGGAGACAGTGGGCTAGGTTATATACAGTCATATTATAGATAGAGAGACAGGAGAGAGACAGGGGAGTAGGCTATATACAGTCATATTATAGATAGAGAGACAGGGGGGAGATAGTGGGCTAGGCTATATACAGTCATATTATAGATAAAGAGATAGGGGGGAGACAGTGGGCTAGGTTATATACAGTCATATTATAGATAGAGAGACAGGGGCTAGGCTATATACAGTCATATTACAGATAGAGAGACAGGAGAGAGACAGGGGGCTAGGCTATATACAGTCATATTATAGATAGAGAGACAGGGGCTAGGGTATATACAGTCATATTACAGATAGAGAGACAGGAGAGACAGGGGGCTAGGCTATATACAGTCATATTACAGATAGAGAGACAGGGGCTAGGCTATATACAGTCATATTATAGATAGAGAGACAGGAGAGAGACAGGGGAGACAGGAGGCAAGGCTATGTACAGTCATATTACAGATAGAGAGACAGGAGAGAGACAGGGGGCTAGGCTATATACAGTCATATTATAGATAGAGAGACAGGGGCTAGGCTATATACAGTCATATTATAGATAGAGAGACAGGAGAGAGACAGGGGGCTAGGCTATATACAGTCATATTATAGATAGAGAGACAGGGGCTAGGCTATATACAGTCATATTAATGATAGAGAGACAGGGGGCTAGGATATATACAGTCCTATTATAGATAGAGAGATAGGGGGGAGACAGGGGGCTAGGCTATATACAGTCATATTACAGATAGAGAGACAGGAGAGAGACAGGGGGCTCGGCTATATACAGTCATATTATAGATAGAGAGACAGGGGGGAGACAGGGGGCTAGGCTATATACAGTCATATTATAGATAGAGAGACAGGAGAGAGACAGGGGGCTAGGCAATATACAGTCATATTACAGATAGAGAGACAGGGGGCTAGGCTATATACAGTCATATTACAGATAGAGAGACAGGAGAGAGACAGGGGGCTCGGCTATATACAGTCATATTATAGATAGAGAGACAGGGGGGAGACAGTGGGCTAGGCGATATACAGTCATATTATAGATAGAGAGACAGGAGAGAGACAGGGGGCTCGGCTATAGACAGTCATATTATAGATAGAGAGACAGGGGGGAGACAGGGGGCTAGGCTATTTACAGTCATATTAAAGATAGAGAGACAGGGGGCTAGGCTATTTACAGTCATTTAATAGATAGAGTGACGGGAGAGAGACAGGGGGAGACAGGGGGGAGACAGGTGGCTAGGCTATATACAGTCATATTACAGATAGAGAGACAGGGGGGAGACAGGGGGCTAGGCTATATACAGTCATATTATAGATAGAGAGACAGGAGAGAGACAGGGGGCTAGGCTATATACAGCCATATTACAGATAGAGAGATGGGAGAGAGACAGGGGGGAGACAGGGGGCTAGGCTATATACAGCCATATAATAGATAGAGAGACAGGGGGCTAGAATATATACAGTCATATTATAGATAGAGAGACAGGGGCTAGGCTATATACAGTCATATTAATGATAGAGAGATAGGGGGGAGACAGTGGGCTAGGCTATATACAGTCATATTACAGATAGAGAGACAGGAGAGAGACAGGGGGCTCGGCTATTTACAGTCATATTATAGATAGAGAGACAGGGGGAGACAGGGGCCTAGGCTATATACAGTCATATTGTAGATAGAGAGACAGGAGAGAGACAGGGGGCTAGAATATATACAGTCATATTACAGATAGAGAGACAGGGGCTAGGCTATTTACAGTCATATAATAGATAGAGAGACGGGAGAGAGACAGGGGGAGACAGGGGGGAGACAGGGGGCTAGGCTATATACAGTCATATTATAGATAGAGAGACAGGAGAGAGAGAGGGGGTTAGGCTATATACAGTCATATTACAGATAGAGAGACAGGGGGCTAGGCTATATACAGTCATATAATAGATAGAGAGACGGGAGAGAGACAGGGGGAGACAGGGGGGAGACAGGGGGCTAGGATATAAACAGTCATATTACAGATAGAGAGACAGGAGAGAGACAGGGGGCTAGGCTATATACAGTCATATTATAGATAGAGAGATAGGGGCTAGGCTATATACAGTCATATTATAGATAGAGAAACAGGAGAGAGACAGGGGGCTAGGCTATATTCAGTCATATTACAGATAGAGAGACAGGAGAGAGACAGGGGGCTAGGCTATATACAGTCATATTATAGATAGAGAGACAGGGGCTAGGGTATATACAGTCATATTACAGATAGAGAGACAGGGGAGACAGGGGGCTAGGCTATATACAGTCATATTACAGATAGAGAGACAGGGGCTAGGCTATATACAGTCATATTATAGATAGAGAGACAGGAGAGAGACAGGGGAGACAGGAGGCTAGGCTATGTACAGTCATATTAAAGATAGAGAGACAGGAGAGACAGGGGGCTAGGCTATACACAGTGAAAATATAGATAGAGAGACAGGGGCTAGGGTATATACAGTCATATTATAGATAGAGAGACAGGAGAGAGACAGGGGGCTAGGCTATATACAGTCCTATTATAGATAGAGAGATAGGGGGGAGACAGTGGGCTAGGCTATATACAGTCATATTATAGATAGAGAAACAGGGGCTAGGCTATATACAGTCATATTAATGATAGAGAGACAGGGGGCTAGGATATATACAGTCCTATTATAGATAGAGAGATAGGGGGGATACAGTGGGCTAGGCTATATACAGTCATATTACAGATAGAGAGACAGGAGAGAGACAGGGGGCTCGGCTATATACAGTCATATTATAGATAGAGAGACGGGGGGAGACAGGGGCTAGGCAATATACAGTCATATTACAGATAGAGAGACAGGGGGCTAGGCTATATACAGTCATATAATAGATAGAGAGACGGGAGAGAGACAGGGGGAGACAGGGGGGAGACAGGGGGCTAGGCTATATACAGCAATATTACAGATAGAGAGACAGGGGGCTAGGATATAAACAGTCATATTACAGATAGAGAGACAGGAGAGAGACAGGGGGCTAGGCTATATACAGTCATATTATAGATAGAGAGATAGGGGGGAGACAGTGGGCTAGGTTATATACAGTCATATTATAGATAGAGAGACAGGGGCTAGGCTATATACAGTCATATTATAGATAGAGAGACAGGAGAGAGACAGGGGAGACAGGAGGCTAGGCTATGTACAGTCATATTATAGATAGAGAGACAGGAGGGGGACAGTGGGCTAGGCTACATACAGTCATATTACAGATAGAGAGACAGGGGGCTAGACTGTATACAGTCATATTACAGATAGATTGACAGGAGAGAGACAGGAGGGAGACAGTGGGCTAGGCTATATACAGTCATATTATAGATAGAGAGACAGGAGGGAGACAGTGGGCTAGGGTATATACAGTCATATTACAGAAAGAGAGACAGGGGGCTAGGCTATATACAGTCATATTATAGATAGAGAGACAGGAGGGAGACAGGAGAGAGACAGTGGGCTAGGCTATATACAGTCATATTATAGATAGAGAGACAGGGGGGAGACAGTGGGCTAGGCTATATACAGTCATATTATTGATAGTGAGACAGGAGAGAGACAGGGGGCTAGGCTATATACAGTCATATTATAGATAGAGAGACAGGGGGCTAGGCTATATACAGTCATATTATAGATAGAGAGACAGGGGGCTAGGCTATATAGAGTCATATTACAGATAGAAAGACAGGAGAGAGACAGGAGGGAGACAGTGGGCTAGGCTATATACAGTCATATTATAGATAGAGATACAGGGGGGAGACAGTGGGCTAGGCTATATACAGTCATATTATAGATAGAGAGACAGGGGGAGACAGGAGAGAGACAGGGGAGTAGGCTATATACAGTCATATTATAGATAGAGAGACAGGGGGGAGATAGTGGGCTAGTCTATATACAGTCATATTATAGATAGAGAGATAGGGGGGAGACAGTGGGCTAGGTTATATACAGTCATATTATAGATAGAGAGACAGGGGCTAGGCTATATACAGTCATATTACAGATAGAGAGACAGGAGAGAGACAGGGGGCTAGGCTATATACAGTCATATTATAGATAGAGAGACAGGGGCTAGGGTATATACAGTCATCTTACAGATAGAGAGACAGGAGAGACAGGGGGCTAGGCTATATACAGTCATATTACAGATAGAGAGACAGGGGCTAGGCTATATACAGTCATATTATAGATAGAGAGACAGGAGAGAGACAGGGGAGACAGGAGGCTAGGCTATGTACAGTCATATTATAGATAGAGAGACAGGAGGGGGACAGTGGGCTAGGCTATATACAGTCATATTACAGATAGAGAGACAGGAGAGAGACAGGGGGCTAGGCTATATACAGTCATATTATAGATAGAGAGATAGGGGGGAGACAGTGGGCTAGGTTATATACAGTCATATTATAGATAGAGAGACAGGGGCTAGGTTATATACAGTCATTTTACAGATAGAGAGACAGGAGAGAGACAGGGGGCTAGGCTATATACAGTCATATTATAGATAGAGAGACAGGGGCTAGGCTATATACAGTCATATTATAGATAGAGAGACAGGAGAGAGACAGGGGAGACAGGAGGCTAGGCTATATACAGTCATATTATAGATAGAGAGACAGGAGGGAGACAGTGGGCTAGGGTATATACAGTCATATTACAGAAAGAGAGACAGGGGGCTAGGCTATATACAGTCATATTATAGATAGAGAGACAGGAGGGAGACAGGAGAGAGACAGTGGGCTAGGCTATATACAGTCATATTATAGATAGAGAGACAGGGGGGAGACAGTGGGCTAGGCTATATACAGTCATATTATTGATAGTGAGACAGGAGAGAGACAGGGGGCTAGGCTATATACAGTCATATTATAGATAGAGAGACAGGGGGCTAGGCTATATAGAGTCATATTACAGATAGAAAGACAGGAGAGAGACAGGAGGGAGACAGTGGGCTAGGCTATATACAGTCATATTATAGATAGAGAGACAGGGGGGAGACAGGAGGCTAGGCTATATACAGTCATATTACAGATAGAAAGACAGGAGAGAGACAGGAGGGAGACAGTGGGCTAGGCTATATACAGTCATATTATAGATAGAGAGACAGGAGGGAGATAGTGGGCTAGGCTATATACAGTCATATTATAGATAGAGAGATAGGGGGGAGACAGTGGGCTAGGTTATATACAGTCATATTATAGATAGAGAGACAGGGGCTAGGCTATATACAGTCATATTACAGATAGAGAGACAGGAGAGAGACAGGGGGCTAGGGTATATACAGTCATATTACAGATAGAGAGACAGGAGAGACAGGGGGCTAGGCTATATACAGTCATATTACAGATAGAGAGACAGGGGCTAGGCTATATACAGTCATATTATAGATAGAGAGACAGGAGAGAGACAGGGGAGACAGGAGGCAAGGCTATGTACAGTCATATTACAGATAGAGAGACAGGAGAGAGACAGGGGGCTAGGCTATATACAGTCATATTATAGATAGAGAGACAGGGGCTAGGCTATATACAGTCATATTATAGATAGAGAGACAGGAGAGAGACAGGGGGCTAGGCTATATACAGTCATATTATAGATAGAGAGACAGGGGCTAGGCTATATACAGTCATATTATAGATAGAGAGACAGGAGAGAGACAGGGGAGACAGGAGGCTAGGCTATGTACAGTCATATTATAGATAGAGAGACAGGAGGGGGACAGTGGGCTAGGCTATATACAGTCATATTACAGATAGAGAGACAGGGGGCTAGACTGTATACAGTCATATTACAGATAGATTGACAGGAGAGAGACAGGAGGGAGACAGTGGGCTAGGCTATATACAGTCATATTATAGATAGAGAGACAGGAGGGAGACAGTGGGCTAGGGTATATACAGTCATATTACAGAAAGAGAGACAGGGGGCTAGGCTATATACAGTCATATTATAGATAGAGAGACAGGAGGGAGACAGGAGAGAGACAGGGGGCTAGGCTATATACAGTCATATTATAGATAGAGAGACAGGGGGCTAGGCTATATAGAGTCATATTACAGATAGAAAGACAGGAGAGAGACAGGAGGGAGACAGTGGGCTAGGCTATATACAGTCATATTATAGATAGAGAGACAGGGGGGAGACAGGAGGCTAGGCTATATACAGTCATATTATAGATAGAGAGACAGGGGGCTAGGCTATATAGAGTCATATTACAGATAGAAAGACAGGAGAGAGACAGGAGGGAGACAGTGGGCTAGGCTATATACAGTCATATTATAGATAGAGAGACAGGGGGGAGACAGGAGAGAGACAGGGGAGTAGGCTATATACAGTCATATTATAGATAGAGAGACAGGGGGGAGATAGTGGGCTAGGCTATATACAGTCATATTATAGATAGAGAGATAGGGGGGAGACAGTGGGCTAGGTTATATACAGTCATATTATAGATAGAGAGACAGGGGCTAGGCTATATACAGTCATATTACAGATAGAGAGACAGGAGAGAGACAGGGGGCTAGGCTATATACAGTCATATTATAGATAGAGAGACAGGGGCTAGGTTATATACAGTCATATTACAGATAGAGAGACAGGAGAGACAGGGGGCTAGGCTATATACAGTCATATTACAGATAGAGAGACAGGGGCTAGGCTATATACAGTCATATTATAGATAGAGAGACAGGAGAGAGACAGGGGAGACAGGAGGCAAGGCTATGTACAGTCATATTACAGATAGAGAGACAGGAGAGAGACAGGGGGCTAGGCTATACACAGTCAAATTATAGATAGAGAGACAGGGGCTAGGGTATATACAGTCATATTACAGATAGAGAGACAGGAGAGACAGGGGGCTAGGCTATATACAGTCATATTACAGATAGAGAGACAGGGGCTAGGCTATATACAGTCATATTATAGATAGAGAGACAGGAGAGAGACAGGGGAGACAGGAGGCTAGGCTATGTACAGTCATATTATAGATAGAGAGACAGGAGGGAGACAGTGGGCTAGGCTATATACAGTCATATTACAGATAGAGAGACAGGGGGCTAGGCTGTATACAGTCATATTATAGATAGATTGATAGGAGAGAGACAGGAGGGAGACAGTGGGCTAGGCTATATACAGTCATATTATAGATAGAGAGACAGGAGGGAGACAGTGGGCTAGGCTATATACAGTCATATTATAGATAGAGAGACAGGAGAGAGACAGGGGGCTAGGCTATATACAGTCATATTATAGATAGAGAGACAGGGGGGAGACAGTGGGCTAGGCTATATACAGTCATATTATAGATAGAGAGACAGGAGAGAGACAGGGGGCTAGGCTATATACAGTCATATTACAGATAGAGAGACAGGGGGCTTGGCTATATACAGTCATTTTATAGATAAAGAGACAGGAGGGAGACAGGAGAGAGACAGGGGGCTAGGCTATATACAGTCATATTATAGATAGAGAGACAGGGGGAAGACAGTGGGCTAGGCTATATACAGTCATATTATAGATAGAGAGACAGGGGGGAGACAGGGGGCTAGGCTATATACAGTCATATTATAGATAGAGAGACAGGGGGCTAGGCTATATACAGTCATATTACAGATAGAGAGACAGGGGGGAGACAGGAGGCTAGGCTATATACAGTCATATTACAGATAGAAAGACAGGAGAGAGACAGGAGGGAGACAGTGGGCTAGGCTATATAAAGTCATATTATAGATAGAGAGACAGGGGGGAGACAGGAGGCTAGGCTATATACAGTCATATTATAGATAGAGAGACAGGAGGGAGACAGTGGGCTAGGGTATATACAGTCATATTACAGAAAGAGAGACAGGTTGCTAGGCTATATACAGTCATATTATAGATAGAGAGACAGGGGGCTAGGTTATATACAGTCATATTATAGATAGAGAGACAGGGGCTAGGGTATATACAGTCATATTACAGATAGAGAGACAGGAGAGACAGGGGGCTAGGCTATATACAGTCATATTACAGATAGAGAGACAGGGGCTAGGCTATATACAGTCATATTATAGATAGAGAGACAGGAGAGAGACAGGGGAGACAGGAGGCTAGGCTATGTACAGTCATATTATAGATAGAGAGACAGGAGGGAGACAGTGGGCTAGGCTATATACAGTCATATTACAGATAGAGAGACAGGGGGCTAGGCTGTATACAGTCATATTACAGATAGATTGACAGGAGAGAGACAGGAGGGAGACAGTGGGCTAGGCTATATACAGTCATATTATAGATAGAGAGACAGGAGGGAGACAGTGGGCTAAGCTATATACAGTCATATTATAGATAGAGAGACAGGGGCTAGGCTATATACAGTCATATTATAGATAGAGAGATAGCGGGGAGACAGTGGGCTAGGCTATATACAGTCATATTATAGATAGAGAGACAGGGGCTAGGCTATATACAGTCATATTATAGATAGAGAGACAGGGGGGAGACAGTGGGCTAGGCTATATACAGTCATATTATAGATAGAGAGACAGGAGAGAACAGGGGGCTAGGCTATATACAGTCATATTATAGATAGAGAGACAGGAGAGACAGGGGGCTAGGCTATAAACAGTCATATTATAGATAGAGAGACAGGGGGGAGACAGGGGGCTAGGCTATTTACAGTCATATTAAAGATAGAGAGACAGGGGGCTAGGCTATTTACAGTCATATAATAGATAGAGTGACGGGAGAGAGACAGGGGGCTAGGCTATATACAGTCATATTATAGATAGAGAGACAGGGGGGAGACAGTGGGCTAGGCTATATACAGTGTATATAGCCTAGTGACGGGAGAGAGACAGGGGGCTAGGCTATATACAGTCATATTATAGATAGAGAGACAGCGGGGAGACAGTGGGCTAGGCTATATACAGTGATATTATAGATAGAGAGACAGGAGAGAGACAGGGGGCTCGGCTATATACAGTCATATTATAGATAGAGAGACAGGGGGGAGACAGGTGGCTAGGCTATATACAGTCATATTACAGATAGAGAGACCAGGTGCTCGGCTATATACAGTCATATTATAGATAGAGAGACAGGGGGGAGACAGGGGGCTAGGCTATATACAGTCATATTATAGATAGAGAGACAGGAGAGAGACAGGGGGCTAGGCTATATACAGCCATATTACAGATAGAGAGACGGGAGAGAGACAGGGGGGAGACAGGGGGTAGGCTATATACAGCTATATAATAGATAGAGAGACAGGGGGCTAGAATATATACAGTCATATTATAGATAGAGAGACAGGGGCTAGGCTATATACAGTCATATTAATGATAGAGAGACAGGGAGCTAGGATATATACAGTCATATTACAGATAGAGAGACAGGAGAGAGACAGAGGGCTAGGCTATATACAGTCCTATTATAGATAGAGAGATAGGGGGAGACAGTGGGCTAGGCTATATACAGTCATATTATAGATAGAGAGACAGGGGCTAGGCTATATACAGTCATATTAATGATAGAGAGACAGGGGGCTAGGATATATACAGTCATATTACAGATAGAGAGACAGGAGAGAGACAGGGGGCTAGGCTATATACAGTCCTATTATAGATAGAGAGATAGGGGGAGACAGGGGGCTAGGCTATATACAGTCATATTACAGATAGAGAGACAGGAGAGAGACAGGGGGCTCGGCTATATACAGTCATATTATAGATAGAGAGACAGGAGAGAGACAGGGGGCTAGGCTATATACAGTCATATTATAGATAGAGAGACAGGGGCTAGGCTATATACAGTCATATTATAGATAGAGAGACAGGAGAGAGACAGGGGGCTAGGCTATATACAGTCATATTATAGATAGCGAGACAGGGGCTAGGCTATATACAGTCATATTAATGATAGAGAGACAGGGGGCTAGGATATATACAGTCCTATTATAGATAGAGAGATAGGGGGGAGACAGTGGGCTAGGCTATATACAGTCATATTACAGATAGAGAGACAGGAGAGAGACAGGGGGCTCGGCTATATACAGTCATATTATAGATAGAGAGACAGGGGGGAGACAGGGGGCTCGGCTATATACAGTCATATTATAGATAGAGAGACAGGGGGGAGACAGGGGGCTAGGCTATTTACAGTCATATTAAAGATAGAGAGACAGGGGGCTAGGCTATTTACAGTCATTTAATAGATAGAGTGACGGGAGAGAGACAGGGGGAGACAGGGGGGAGACAGGTGGCTAGGCTATATACAGTCATATTACAGATAGAGAGACCAGGGGCTCGGCTATATACAGTCATATTATAGATAGAGAGACAGGGGGGAGACAGGGGGCTAGGCTATATACAGTCATATTATAGATAGAGAGACAGGAGAGAGACAGGGGGCTAGGCTATATACAGCCATATTACAGATAGAGAGACGGGAGAGAGACAGGGGGGAGACAGGGGGCTAGGCTATATACAGCCATATAATAGATAGAGAGACAGGGGGCTAGAATATATACAGTCATATTATAGATAGAGAGACAGGGGCTAGGCTATATACAGTCATATTAATGATAGAGAGATAGGGGGGAGACAGTGGGCTAGGCTATATACAGTCATATTACAGATAGAGAGACAGGAGAGAGACAGGGGGCTCGGCTATATACAGCCATATTACAGATAGAGAGACGGGAGAGAGACAGGGGGGAGACAGGGGGTAGGCTATATACAGCTATATAATAGATAGAGAGACAGGGGGCTAGAATATATACAGTCATATTATAGATAGAGAGACAGGGGCTAGGCTATATACAGTCATATTAATGATAGAGAGACAGGGGGCTAGGATATATACAGTCATATTACAGATAGAGAGACAGGAGAGAGACAGGGGGCTAGGCTATATACAGTCCTATTATAGATAGAGAGATAGGGGGAGACAGTGGGCTAGGCTATATACAGTCATATTATAGATAGAGAGACAGGGGCTAGGCTATATACAGTCATATTAATGATAGAGAGACAGGGGGCTAGGATATATACAGTCATATTACAGATAGAGAGACAGGAGAGAGACAGGGGGCTAGGCTATATACAGTCCTATTATAGATAGAGAGATAGGGGGAGACAGGGGGCTAGGCTATATACAGTCATATTACAGATAGAGAGACAGGAGAGAGACAGGGGGCTCGGCTATATACAGTCATATTATAGATAGAGAGACAGGAGAGAGACAGGGGGCTAGGCTATATACAGTCATATTATAGATAGAGAGACAGGGGCTAGGCTATATACAGTCATATTATAGATAGAGAGACAGGGGGCTAGGATATATACAGTCCTATTATAGATAGAGAGATAGGGGGGAGCCAGTGGGCTAGGCTATATACAGTCATATTACAGATAGAGAGACAGGAGAGAGACAGGGGGCTCGGCTATATACAGTCATATTATAGATAGAGAGACAGGGGGGAGACAGGGGGCTCGGCTATATACAGTCATATTATAGATAGAGAGACAGGGGGGAGACAGGGGGCTAGGCTATTTACAGTCATATTAAAGATAGAGAGACAGGGGGCTAGGCTATTTACAGTCATATTACAGATAGAGAGACGGGAGAGAGACAGGGGGGAGACAGGGGGCTAGGCTATATACAGCCATATAATAGATAGAGAGACAGGGGGCTAGAATATATACAGTCATATTATAGATAGAGAGACAGGGGCTAGGCTATATACAGTCTTATTAATGATAGAGAGATAGGGGGGAGACAGTGGGCTAGGCTATATACAGTCATATTACAGATAGAGAGACAGGAGAGAGACAGGGGGCTCGGCTATTTACAGTCATATTATAGATAGAGAGACAGGGGGAGACAGGGGCCTAGGCTATATACAGTCATATTATAGATAGAGAGACAGGAGAGAGACAGGGGGCTAGAATATATACAGTCATATTACAGATAGAGAGACAGGGGCTAGGCTATATACAGTCATATAATAGATAGAGAGACGGGAGAGAGACAGGGGGAGACAGGGGGAGACAGGGGGCTAGGCTATATACAGTCATATTATAGATAGAGAGACAGGAGAGAGAGAGGGGGTTAGGCTATATACAGTCATATTACAGATAGAGAGATAGGGGGCTAGGCTATATACAGTCATATAATAGATAGAGAGACGGGAGAGAGACAGGGGGCTAGGCTATATACAGTCATATTATAGATAGAGAGACAGGGGCTAGGGTATATACAGTCATATTACAGATAGAGAGACAGGGGAGACAGGGGGCTAGGCTATATACAGTCATAGTACAGATAGAGAGACAGGGGCTAGGCTATATACAGTCATATTATAGATAGAGAGACAGGAGAGAGACAGGGGGCTAGGCTATATACAGTCATATTACAGATAGAGAGACAGGAGAGAGACAGGGGGCTAGGCTATATACAGTCATATTATAGATAGAGAGACAGGGGCTAGGGTATATACAGTCATATTACAGATAGAGAGACAGGGGAGACAGGGGGCTAGGCTATATACAGTCATATTACAGATAGAGAGACAGGGGCTAGGCTATATACAGTCATATTATAGATAGAGAGACAGGAGAGAGACAGGGGAGACAGGAGGCTAGGCTATGTACAGTCATATTAAAGATAGAGAGACAGGAGAGACAGGGGGCTAGGCTATACACAGTGAAAATATAGATAGAGAGACAGGGGCTAGGGTATATACAGTCATATTATAGATAGAGAGACAGGAGAGAGACAGGGGGCTAGGCTATATACAGTCCTATTATAGATAGAGAGATAAGGGGGAGACAGTGGGCTAGGCTATATACAGTCATATTATAGATAGAGAAACAGGGGCTAGGCTATATACAGTCATATTAATGATAGAGAGACAGGGGGCTAGGATATATACAGTCCTATTATAGATAGAGAGATAGGGGGGATACAGTGGGCTAGGCTATATACAGTCATATTACAGATAGAGAGACAGGAGAGAGACAGGGGGCTCGGCTATATACAGTCATATTATAGATAGAGAGACAGGGGGGAGACAGGGGGCTAGGCAATATACAGTCATATTACAGATAGAGAGACAGGGGGCTAGGCTATATACAGTCATATAATAGATAGAGAGACGGGAGAGAGACAGGGGGAGACAGGGGGGAGACAGGGGGCTAGGCTATATACAGCCATATTACAGATAGAGAGACAGGGGGCTAGGATATAAACAGTCATATTACAGATAGAGAGACAGGAGAGAGACAGGGGGCTAGGCTATATACAGTCATATTATAGATAGAGAGATAGGGGGGAGACAGTGGGCTAGGTTATATACAGTCATATTATAGATAGAGAGACAGGGGCTAGGTTATATACAGTCATATTACAGATAGAGAGACAGGAGAGAGACAGGGGGCTAGGCTATATACAGTCATATTATAGATAGAGAGACAGGGGCTAGGCTATATACAGTCATATTATAGATAGAGAGACAGGAGAGAGACAGGGGAGACAGGAGGCTAGGCTATGTACAGTCATATTATAGATAGAGAGACAGGAGGGGGACAGTGGGCTAGGCTATATACAGTCATATTACAGATAGAGAGACAGGGGGCTAGACTGTATACAGTCATATTACAGATAGATTGACAGGAGAGAGACAGGAGGGAGACAGTGGGCTAGGCTATATACAGTCATATTATAGATAGAGAGACAGGAGGGAGACAGTGGGCTAGGGTATATACAGTCATATTACAGAAAGAGAGACAGGGGGCTAGGCTATATACAGTCATATTATAGATAGAGAGACAGGAGGGAGACAGGAGAGAGACAGGGGGCTAGGCTATATACAGTCATATTATAGATAGAGAGACAGGGGGGAGACAGTGGGCTAGGCTATATACAGTCATATTATTGATAGTGAGACAGGAGAGAGACAGGGGGCTAGGCTATATACAGTCATATTATAGATAGAGAGACAGGGGGGAGACAGGAGAGAGACAGGGGAGTAGGCTATATACAGTCATATTATAGATAGAGAGACAGGAGGGAGACAGGAGAGAGACAGTGGGCTAGGCTATATACAGTCATATTATAGATAGAGAGACAGGAGGGAGACAGGAGAGAGACAGGGGAGTAGGCTATATACAGTCATATTATAGATAGAGAGACAGGGGGGAGATAGTGGGCTAGGGTATATACAGTCATATTATAGATAGAGAGACAGGGGGGAGATAGTGGGCTAGGGTATATACAGTCATATTATAGATAGAGAGACAGGGGGGAGATAGTGGGCTAGGGTATATACAGTCATATTATAGATAGAGAGACAGGGGGGAGACAGTGGGCTAGGCTATATACAGTAATATTATAGATAGAGAGATAGGGGGGAGACAGTGGGCTAGGTTATATACAGTCATATTACAGATAGAGAGACAGGAGAGAGACAGGGGGCTAGGCTATATACAGTCATATTATAGATAGAGAGACAGGGGCTAGGGTATATACAGTCATATTACAGATAGAGAGACAGGAGAGACAGGGGGCTAGGCTATATACAGTCATATTACAGATAGAGAGACAGGGGCTAGGCTATATACAGTCATATTATAGATAGAGAGACAGGAGAGAGACAGGGGAGACAGGAGGCAAGGCTATGTACAGTCATATTACAGATAGAGAGACAGGAGGCTAGGCTATATACAGTCATATTACAGATAGAAAGACAGGAGAGAGACAGGAGGGAGACAGTGGGCTAGGCTATATACAGTCATATTATAGATAGAGAGACAGGAGAGAGACAGGAGGGAGACAGTGGGCTAGGCTATATACAGTCATATTATAGATAGAGAGACAGGAGGGAGACAGTGGGCTAGGGTATATACAGTCATATTACAGAAAGAGAGACAGGGGGCTAGGCTATATACAGTCATATTATAGATAGAGAGACAGGAGGGAGACAGGAGAGAGACAGGGGGCTAGGCTATATATAGTCATATTATAGATAGAGAGACAGGGGGGAGACAGTGGGCTAGGCTATATACAGTCATATTATTGATAGTGAGACAGGAGAGAGACAGGGGGCTAGGCTATATACAGTCATATTATAGATAGAGAGACAGGGGGCTAGGCTATATAGAGTCATATTACAGATAGAAAGACAGGAGAGAGACAGGAGGGAGACAGTGGGCTAGGCTATATACAGTCATATTATAGATAGAGAGACAGGGGGGAGACAGGAGGCTAGGCTATATACAGTCATATTACAGATAGAAAGACAGGAGAGAGACAGGAGGGAGACAGTGGGCTAGGCTATATACAGTCATATTATAGATAGAGAGACAGGGGGGAGACAGGAGAGAGACAGGGGAGTAGGCTATATACAGTCATATTATAGATAGAGAGACAGGAGGGAGACAGGAGAGAGACAGGGGGCTAGGCTATATACAGTCATATTATAGATAGAGAGACAAGGGGGAGATAGTGGGCTAGGCTATATACAGTCATATTATAGATAGAGAGATAGGGGGGAGACAGTGGGCTAGGTTATATACAGTCATATTATAGATAGAGAGACAGGGGCTAGGCTATATACAGTCATATTACAGATAGAGAGACAGGAGAGAGACAGGGGGCTAGGCTATATACAGTCATATTATAGATAGAGAGACAGGGGCTAGGGTATATACAGTCATATTACAGATAGAGAGACAGGAGAGACAGGGGGCTAGGCTATATACAGTCATATTACAGATAGAGAGACAGGGGCTAGGCTATATACAGTCATATTATAGATAGAGAGACAGGAGAGAGACAGGGGAGACAGGAGGCAAGGCTATGTACAGTCATATTACAGATAGAGAGACAGGGGCTAGGCTATATACAGTCATATTATAGATAGAGAGACAGGAGAGACAGGGGGCTAGGCTATATACAGTCATATTACAGATAGAGAGACAGGGGCTAGGCTATATACAGTCATATTATAGATAGAGAGACAGGAGAGAGACAGGGGAGACAGGAGGCAAGTCTATGTCCAGTCATATTACAGATAGAGAGACAGGAGAGAGACAGGGGGCTAGGCTATACACAGTCAAATTATAGATAGAGAGACAGGGGCTAGGGTATATAGAGTCATATGACAGATAGAGAGACAGGAGAGACAGGGGGCTAGGCTATATACAGTCATATTATAGATAGAAAGACAGGGGCTAGGGTATATACAGTCATATTACAGATAGAGAGACAGGAGAGACAGGGGGCTAGGCTATATACAGTCATATTACAGATAGAGAGACAGGGGCTAGGCTATATACAGTCATATTATAGATAGAGAGACAGGAGAGAGACAGGGGAGACAGGAGGCTAGGCTATGTACAGTCATATTATAGATAGAGAGACAGGAGGGAGACAGTGGGCTAGGCTATATACAGTCATATTACAGATAGAGAGACAGGGGGCTAGGCTGTATACAGTCATATTACAGATAGATTGACAGGAGAGAGACATGAGGGAGACAGTGGGCTAGGCTATATACAGTCATATTATAGATAGAGAGACAGGAGGGAGACAGTGGGCTAGGCTATATACAGTCATATTATAGATAAAGAGACAGGGGGGAGACAGTGGGCTAGGCTATATACAGTCATATTATAGATAGAGAGACAGGCGAGAGACAGGGGGCTAGGCTATATACAGTCATATTATAGATAGAGAGACAGGGGGGAGACAGTGGGCTAGGCTATATACAGTCATATTATAGATAGAGAGACAGGAGAGAGACAGGGGGCTAGGCTATATACAGTCATATTATAGATAGAGAGACAGGGGGCTAGGCTATATACAGTCATATTACAGATAGAGAGACAGGGGGCTCGGCTATATACAGTCATTTTATAGATAAAGAGACAGGAGGGAGACAGGAGAGAGACAGGGGGCTAGGCTATATACAGTCATATTATAGATAGAGAGACAGGGGGAAGACAGTGGGCTAGGCTATATACAGTCATATTATAGATAGAGAGACAGGGGGAGACAGGGGGCTAGGCTATATACAGTCATATTATAGATAGAGAGACAGGGGGCTAGGCTATATACAGTCATATTACAGATAGATAGACAGGGGGGAGACAGGAGGCTAGGCTATATACAGTCATATTACAGATAGAAAGACAGGAGAGAGACAGGAGGGAGACAGTGGGCTAGGCTATATACAGTCATATTATAGATAGAGAGACAGGGGGAGACAGGAGGCTAGGCTATATACAGTCATATTATAGATAGAGAGACAGGAGGGAGACAGTGGGCTAGGGTATATACAGTCATATTACAGAAAGAGAGACAGGTTGCTAGGCTATATGCAGTCATATTATAGATGGAGAGACAGGGGGGAGACAGTGGGCTAGGCTATATACAGTCATATTATTGATAGTGAGACAGGAGAGAACAGGGGGCTAGGCTATATACAGTCATATTATAGATAGAGAGACAGGAGAGAGACAGTGTGGAGACAGGAGAGAGACAGGGGAGACAGGGGGCTAGGCTATATACAGTCATATTATAGATAGAGACACAGGGGGAGACAGTGTGGAGACAGGAGAGAGACAAGGGGCTAGGCTATATACAGTAATATTATGGATAGAGAGACATGTGGGAGACAGTGGGCTAGGCTATATACAGTCATATTATATATAGAGAGACAGGGGGAGACAGGGGTCTAGGCTATATACAGTCATATTATAGACAAAGAGACAGGGGGGAGACAGTGGGCTAGGTTATATACAGTCATATTATAGATACGAGAGACGGGAGGGAGAAAGGGGGCTAGGCTATATACAGTCATATTATAGATACGAGAGATAGGAGGGAGAGAGGGGGCTAGGCTATATACAGTCATATTACAGATAGAGAGACAGGGGGGAGACAGGGGGCTAGGCTATATACGGTCATATTATAGATAGAGAGACAGGGGGGAGACAGTGTGGAGAGACAGGAGAGAGACAGGGGCGAGACAGGGAGCTAGGCTATATACAGTCATATTATAGATAGCGAGACAGGGGGAGACAGTGTGGAGACATGAGAGAGACAGGGGGGAGACAGGGGGCTAGGCTATATACAGTAATATTATAGATAGAGAAACAGGGGGCTAGGCTATATACAGTCATATTATAGATAGAGAGACAGGGGGGAGACAGGGGGCTAGGCTATATACAGTCATATTATAGATAGAGAGACAGGGGGAGACAGGGGGCTAGGCTATATACAGTCATATTATAGATAGAGAGACAGGGGGAGACAGGGGGCTAGGCTATATACAGTCATATTATAGATAGAGAGACAGGGGGCTAGGATATATACGGTCATATTATAGATAGAGAGACAGGGGGGAGACAGGGGGCTAGGCTATATACAGCAATATTATAGATAGAGAGACAGGGGGAGACATTGTGGAGACAGGAGAGACAGGGGGGAGACAGGGGGCTAGGCTACATACAGTCATATTATAGATAGAGAGACAGGGGGAGACAGGGGGCTAGGCTACATACAGTCATATTATAGATAGAGAGACAGGAGAGAGACAGGAGGCTAGGCTATATACAGTCATATTATAGATAGAGAGACAGGAGAGAGACAGGGGGGAGACAGGGGGCTAGGCTATATACAGTCATATTATAGAAAGAGAGACAGGATAGAGACAGGGGGCTAGGCTATATACAGTCATATTATAGATAGAGAAACAGGAGAGAGACAGGAGGCTAGGCTATATACAGTCATATTATAGATAGAGAGACTGGAGAGTGACAGGGGGAGACAGGGGGCTAGGCTATATACAGTCATATTATAGAAAGAGAGACAGGATAGAGACAGGGGGCTAGGTTATATACAGTCATATTATAGATAGAGAGACAGGGGGGAGCCAGGGGCTAGGTTACATAAAGTCATATTATAGATAGACAGGGGGGAGACAGGGGGCTAGGATACATATATACAGTCACATTATAGATAGAGAGACAGGATATATACAGCCATATTATAGATAGAGAGACAGGAGAGAGACAGGGGGGAGACAGGGGCTAGGCTATATACAGTCATATTATAGAAAGAAATACAGGGGGAGACAGGGGGCTAGGATATATACAGTCATATTATAGAAAGAGATACAGGGGGCTAGGCAAAATATAGTCATATTATAGAAAGAGAGACATGGGGGAGACAGGGGGCTAGGCTATATACAGTGTCACGTTCTGACCATAGTTCTTTTGTGTTTTCTTTGTTTTAGTGTTGGTCAGGAAGTGAGCTGAGTGGGCATTCTATGTTGTGTGTTTAGTTTTCCCGTTTCTATGTTTGGCCTGATATCGTTCTCAATCAGAGGCAGGTGTTAGTCATTGTCTCTGATTGGGAACCATATTTAGGTAGCCTGTTTTGTGTTGGGTTTTGTGGGTGGTTGTCTGCACCAGACAGAACTGTTTCGGTTTTTCCCCCACATTTGTTGTTTTGTATTTTGTAGTGTTCACGTTTACCGTCTTTATTAAACATGATGAACACTAACCACGCTGCGCTTTGGTCCTCTCCTTCGTCCACAGAAGAAAGCCGTTACAGAACCACCCACCAACCAAGGACCAAGCGGCGTGGTAACAGGCAGCAGCAGGAGAGGCAGCGATATCAGGACTCCTGGACATGGGAGTATGTTTTGAACGGCAAGGGTTGCTACACATGGGAGGAGATCCTGACTGGAAGGGATCGCCTGCCATGGGAACAGGTGGAGGCAGCTAGGAGAGCAGAGGCAGCCGGAGAGAGGAGCCAGCGATATGTGGGAACACGGCTGGCAAGGAAGCCCGAGAGGCAGCTCCAAAAATGTTATTGAGGGAGGGGCACAGGGAGAGTGTGGCAGAGTCAGGAGTCAGACCTGAGCCAACTCCCCCTGTTTACCGTAAGGAGCCAAGGAGGAAACCAGAACCAGAGCCGGTGTTGGAGGTGAGCGAAGCAGAGGCGGTGAAGGAGTAAATGGGGAAATTAGAGGAGAGAGTTATGAGGGAGGTGCTGTGTTGGTGCATGAGGCACGACATCCGCCGGACGGAGCGTGTCTGGGATTTGATGGCACCTGGGTCAGCTCTCCATACTCGTCCTGAGGTGCGTGCAAGTCATCTGGTGAAGACTGTGCCAGCCTCACCAGGCCTCCTGTGCACCTCCCTAGCCCTGCACATCCTGTGCCAGCTCACCGCTACAGTGCTCCTAGCAGTGCTAACTGTGGCGGACGTTGTACTGGTCAGGCACCGTGTTTGGCGGTGGAACGCACGGTGTCCCCAGTACGCGTGCTTAGCCTGGTGCGCTACATCCCAGCTCCCCACATCTGCGGGGCTATGGTGAAGATCCAGCCAGGGCGGATGGTGCCAGCCCTGCTCTCAACATCTCCAGTACGCCTTCACGGTCCGGTCCATCCAGTGCCACCTCCACGCACCAGCCCTCCGGCGGCAGAGACCAGGTTGTCTCTCCGTCCTTTGTCTACAGGTGCTCCCGCCTGTCCAGCGCTGCTAGAACCTTCCTCCTCTCCAGCGCTGCCGGATTCTCCCGTCTCTCCAGAGCTGCTAGAACCTTCCTCCTCTCCAGCGCCGCCAGATTCTCCCGTCTCTCCAGAGCTGCTAGAGTCTCCCGTCTCTCCAGAGCTGCTAGAGTCTCCCGTCTCTCCAGAGCTGCTAGAGTCTCCCGTCTCTCCAGAGCTGCTAGAGTCTCCCGTCTCTCCAGAGCTGCTAGAGTCTCCCGCCTGTCCAGAGCTGCCAGAGTCTCCCGTCTCTCCAGAGCTGCTAGAGTCTCCCGCCTGTCCAGAGCTGCTAGAGTCTCCCGCCTGTCCAGAGCTGCTAGTCTCCCGCTTGTCCAGAGCTGCCAGAGTCTCCCGCCTGTCCAGAGCTGCCAGAGTCTCCCGCCTGTCCAGAGCTGCTAGAGCCTCCCGCCTGTCCAGAGCTGCTAGAGCCTCCCGCCTGTCCAGAGCTGCTAGAGCCGCCAGTCTGTCCAGAGCTGCTAGAGTCTCCCGCCTGTCCAGAGCTGCTAGAGTCTCCCGCCTGTCCAGAGCTGCTAGAGTCTCCCGCCTCTCCAGAGCTGCTAGAGTCTCCCACCTGTCCAGAGCTGCTAGAGCCGCCAGTCTGCCCTGAGCTGCTAGAGCCACCAGTCTGTCCTGAGCTGCTAGAGCCGCCAGTCTGTCCTGAGCCGTCAGTCAGCCAGGAGCTGGCAGAGCCGTCAGTCAGCCAGGAGCTGCCAGAGCCGTCAGTCAGCCAGGAGCTGCCAGAGCCGCCAGCCAGCCAGGAGCTGCCATAGCCGTCAGCCAGTCATGAGCTACCCTTCAGTCCTGAGCTACCCTTCAATCCTGAGCTACCCTTCAATCCTGAGCTACCCTTCAATCCCGAGCTGCCCCTCAGTCCCGAGCTGCCCCTCAGTCCAGTGGGGCCCTTTAGTAGGGTTGCCAGTCCAAGGTCGGTGGCGAGGGTCGCCGTTCCTGGGAGGACACTAAAGCGGACAAAGACTATGGTGGAGTGGGGTCCACGTCCTGCGCCAGAGCCGCCACCGTGGACAGATGCCCACCCAGATATGTTCAGGTTTTGCGGCCGGAGTCCGCACCTTGGGGGGGGGGGTGTACTGTCACGTTCTGACCATAGTTCTTTTCTGTTTTCTTTGTTTTAGTGTTGGTCAGGACGTGAGCTGAGTGGGCATTCTATGTTGAAAGGAGAGAGAGAGGGGGCTAGGCTATATACAGTCATATTATAGATAGAGAGACCGGGGGAGACTGGGGGAGACAGGAGGCTAGGCTGTATACAGTCATATTATAGATAGAGAGGAAGGGGGAGACAGGGGGCTAGACTATATACAGTAATATTATAGATACTGAGACAGGAGAGAGACAGGGGGCTAGGGTATATACAGTCATATTATAGATAGAGAGACAGGAGACAGACAGGGGGCTAGGGTATATACAGTCATATTATAGATAGAGAGACCGGGGGGAGACAGGGGGCAAGGCTATATACAGTCATATTATAGATAGAGAGACAGGGGGAGACAGGGGGAGACAGGAGGCTAGGCTATATACAGTCATATTATAGATAGAGAGACAGGGGGAGACAGGCGGCTAAGCTCTATACAGTCATATTATAGATAGAGAGACAGGGGGCTGACAGGGGGAGACAGGGGGCTAGGCTATATACAGTCATATTATAGATAAAGAGACAGGAGAGAGACAGGGGGCTAGGCTATATACACTCATATTATAGACAGAGAGACAGGGGGAGACAGGGGGCTGACAGGGGGAGACAGGGGGCTAGGCTATATACAGTCATATTATAGATAAAGAGACAGGAGAGAGACAGGGGGCTAGGCTATATACACTCATATTATAGACAGAGAGACAGGGGGAGACAGGGGGCTGACAGGGGGAGACAGGGGGCTAGACTATATACAGTCATATTATAGACAGAGAGACAGGGGGAGACAGGGGGCTAGGCTATATACAGTCATATTATAGATAAAGAGACAGGAGAGAGACAGGGGGCTCGGCTATATACAGTCATATTATAGACAGAGAGACGGGGGAGACAGGGGGCTAGGCTATATACAGTCATATTATAGATAAAGAGACAGGAGAGAGACAGGGGGCTCGGCTATATACAGTCATATTATAGACAGAGAGACAGGGGGAGACAGGGGGCTGACAGGGGGAGACAGGGGGCTAGACTATATACAGTCATATTATAGACAGAGAGACAGGGGGAGACAGGGGGCTAGGCTATATACAGTCATATTATAGATAAAGAGACAGGAGAGAGACAGGGGGCTCGGCTATATACAGTCATATTATAGACAGAGAGACAGGGGGAGACAGGGGGAGACAGGGGGCTGACAGGGGGAGACAGGGGGCTATGCTATATACAGTCCTATTATAGACAGAGAGACAGGAGAGAGACAGGGGGCTATGCTATATACAGTCATATTATAGACAGAGAGACAGGAGAGAGACAGGGGGCTCGGCTATATACAGTCATATTATAGATAGATTTTAATGAATAAACCGAAACCGTACAAAACAAGAAACGAAACGAAACACAGACACTAAACAATCACCCACAAAGTACCCACAGAATATGGCTGCCTAAATATCGTTCCCAATCAGAGACAACGATAGACAGCTGCCTCTATATGAGAACCAATCTAGGCAACCATAGACATACAATATACCTAGAAAGGACACAACCCCATAAACATACAAAACCCGTAGACAAGACAAAAACACATACATCAACCATATCACACAATGACCTAACGGAAATAACTAGGAGACAAAGAATACTAAGATTCTTATATTATAGCTAGAGAGAAAGGAGAGAGACAGGGGGCTAGGCTATAAAGAGTCATATAATAGATAGAGAGACAGGAGAGAGACAGGGGGGAGACAGAGGGGTAGGCTATATAAAGTCATATTATAGATAGAGAGACAGGAGGGAAACAGGGAGCTAGGCTATATACAGTCATAGTATAGATAGAGAGACAGGAGAGAGACAGGGGGATAGGCTATATACAGTCATATTATAGATAGAGAGACAGGAGAGAGACAGGGGGATAGGCTATATACAGTCATATTATAGATAGAGAGACAGGAGAGAGACAGGAGAGAGACAGGGGGCTAGGCTATAAACAGTCATATAATAGATAGAGAGACAGAGGGAGACAGTGTGGAGACAGGAGAGAGACAGGAGGCTAGGCTATATACAGTCATATTATAGATAGAGAGACAGGAGAGAGAGGGGGAGACAGGGGGCTAGGCTATATACAGTCATATTATAGATAGAGAGACAGGGGGCTAGGATATATACATTAATATTAAAGATAGAGAGACAGGGGGCTAGGCTATATACAGTCATATTATAGATAAAGAGACAGG
Organism: Oncorhynchus mykiss; assembly: GCF_057628025.1. Taxonomy (NCBI): domain Eukaryota; kingdom Metazoa; phylum Chordata; class Actinopteri; order Salmoniformes; family Salmonidae; genus Oncorhynchus; species Oncorhynchus mykiss. The sequence continues at coordinate 42,012,876 of NC_143040.1, forward strand.
GGGGAGACAGGGGGCAAGGCTATACACAGTCATATTATAGATAAAGAGACAGGGGGGAGACAGGGGGCTAGGCTATACACATTCATATTATAGATAGAGAGACAGGGGGGAGACAGGGGGCTAGGCTATAAACAGTCATATTATAGATAAAGAGACAGGTCGGAGACAGGGGGCTAGGCTATACACAGTCATATTATAGATAGAGAGACAGGGGGAGACAGGGGGCTAGGCTATACACAGTCATATTATAGATAGAGAGACAGGGGGGAGACAGGGGGCTAGGCTATATACAGTCATATTATAGATAGAGAGACAGGAAAGAGACAGGGGGCTAGGCTATATACAGTCATATTATAGATAGAGAGACAGGGGGCTAGGCTATATACAGTCAAATTATTGATAGAGAGACAGGAGAGAGACAGGGGGAGACAGTGGGCTAGGCTATATACAGTCATATTATAGATAGAGAGACAGGAGAGAGACAGGGGGCTAGAATTTTTACAGTCAAATTATAGATAGAGAGACAGGGGGCTAGGCTATATGCAGTCATATTATAGATAGAGAGACAGGAGAGAGACAGGGGGCTAGAATATTTACAGTCAAATTATAGATAGAGAGACAGGGGGCTAGGCTATAAACAGTCATATTATAGATAGAGAGACAGAGGGAGACAGTGTGGAGACAGGAGAGAGACAGGGGGAGACAGGGGGCTAGGCTCCACACAGTCATATAATAGATAGAGAGACAGGGGGAGACAGGGGGCTAGGCTATACACAGTCATATTATAGATAGAGAGACAGGGAGGAGACAGGGGGCTAGGCTATACACAGTCATATTATAGATAGAGAGACAGGGGGAGACAGGGGGCTAGGCTATACACAGTCATATTATAGATAGAGAGACAGGGGGAGACAGGGGGCTAGGCTATACACAGTCAGTCATATTATAGATAGATAGACAGGATAGAGACAGGGTCTAGGATATACACAGTCATATTATAGATAGAGAGACAGGGGGAGACAGGGGGCTAGGCTATTTACAGTCAAATTATAGATAGAGAGACAGGGGGCTAGGCTATATACAGTCATATTATAGATAGAGAGACAGGGGGAGACAGGGGCTAGGTTATATACAGTCAAATTATAGATAGAGAGACAGGAGGGAGACAGGGGGCTAGACTATACACAGTCATATTATAGATAGATAGACAGGATAGAAACAGGGGGCTAGGATATACACAGTCATATTATAGATAGAGAGACAGGGGGCAAGGCTATATACAGTCATATTATAGATAGAGAGACAGGGGGAGACAGGGGGCTAGGCTATATACAGTCAAATTATAGATAGAGAGACAGGGGGGAGACAGGGGGCTAGGCTATATACAGTCATATTATAGATAGAGAGACAGGAGGGAGACCGGGGGCTAGGCTATATACAGGAGTATTATAGATAGAGAGACAGAGGGAGACAGTGTGGAGACAGGAGAGAGACAGGGGCCTAGGCTATATACAGTCATATTATAGATAGAGAGACAGAGGGAGACAGTGTGGAGACAGGAGAGAGACGGGGCTAGGCTATATACAGTCATATTATAGATAGAGAGACAGGAGAGAGACAGGGGGCTAGGCTATACACAGTCATATTATAGATAGATAGACAGGATAGAGACAGGGGGCTAGGCTAAACACACTCATATTATAGATAGATAGACAGGATAGAGACAGGGGGCTAGGCTATATACAGTCATATTATAGATAGAGAGACAGGAGAGAGACAGGGGGCTTGGCTATATACAGTCATATTATATATAGAGAGACAGGATAGAGAGAGGGGGCTGGGCTATATACAGTCATATTATAGATAGAGAGACAGGGGGCTAGGCTATTTACAGTCATATTATAGACAGAGAGACAGGGGGCTAGGCTATTTACAGTCATGTTATTGATAGAGAGACAGGGGGAGACAGGGGGCTAGGCTATACACAGTCATATTATAGATAGAGAGACAGGGGGAGACAGGGGGCTAGGCTATTTACAGTCAAATTATAGATAGAGAGACAGGGGGCTAGGCTATATACAGTCATATTATAGATAGAGAGACGGGGGGAGACAGGGGCTAGGTTATATACAGTCAAATTATAGACAGAGAGCCAGGGGGGAGACAGGGGGTTAGGCTATAAACAGTCATATTATAGATAGAGAGTCAGGGGGGAGACAGGGTGCTAGGCTATATACAGTTATATTATAGATAGAGAGTCAGGGGGGAGACAGGGGGCTAGGCTATACACAGTCATATTATAGATAGAGAGACAAGGGGAGACAGGGGGCTAGGCTATACACAGTCATATTATAGATAGATAGACAGGATAGAAACAGGGGGCTAGGATATACACAGTCATATTATAGATAGAGAGACAGGGGGCTAGGCTATATACAGTCATATTATAGATAGAGAGACAGGGGGAGACAGGGGGCTAGGCTATATACAGTCAAATTATAGATAGAGAGACAGGGGGGAGACAGGGGGCTAGGCTATATACAGTCATATTATAGATAGAGAGACAGGAGGGAGACCGGGGGCTAGGCTATATGCAGGAGTATTATAGATAGAGAGACAGAGGGAGACAGTGTGGAGACAGGAGAGAGACAGGGGCCTAGGCTATATACAGTCATATTATAGATAGAGAGACAGAGGGAGACAGTGTGGAGACAGGAGAGAGACGGGGCTAGGCTATATACAGTCATATTATAGATAGAGAGACAGGAGAGAGACAGGGGGCTAGGCTATACACAGTCATATTATAGATAGATAGACAGGATAGAGACAGGGGGCTAGGATATACACAGTCATATTATAGATAGAGAGACAGGGGGGAGACAGGGGGCTAGGCTAAACACACTCATATTATAGATAGATAGACAGGATAGAGACAGGGGGCTAGGCTATATACAGTCATATTATAGATAGAGAGACAGGAGAGAGACAGGGGGCTTGGCTATATACAGTCATATTATATATAGAGAGACAGGATAGAGAGGCTGGGCTATATACAGTCATATTATAGATAGAGAGACAGGAGAGAGACAGGGGGCTAGGCTATTTACAGTCATATTATAGACAGAGAGACAGGGGGCTAGGCTATTTACAGTCATGTTATTGATAGAGAGACATGAAGCTATAATATATACAGTCATATTATAGATAGAGAGACAGGGGAATAGGCCATATACAGTCATATTGTAGATAGAGAGACAGGGGCTAGGCTATATGCAGTCATATTATAGATAGAGAGACAGGAGAGAGAGAGGGGGAGACAGGGGGCTAGGCTATATATAGTTATATTGTAGATAGAGAGACAGGGGGCTAGGCTATATGCAGTCATATAATAGATATAGAGACAGGAGAGAGACAGGGGGAGACAGGGGGCTAGGCTATATATAGTCATATTGTAGATAGAGAGACAGGAGAGAGACAGGGGCTAGGCTATATGCAGTCATATTATAGATAGAGAGACAGGGGGCTAGGCTATATACAGTCATATAATAGATAGACATGAAGGGGGGAGACAGAGGCTAGGCTATATACAGTCATATTATAGATAGAGAGACAGGAGAGAGAGAGGGGGAGACAGGGGGCTAGGCTATATATAGTCATATTGTAGATAGAGAGACAGGAGAGAGACAGGGGCTAGGCTATATGCAGTCATATAATAGATAGAGAGACAGGGGGAGACAGGGGGCTAGGCTATATACAGTAATATTATAGATAGAGAGACAGGAGAGAGAGAGGGGGCTAGGCTATATACAGTCATATTATAGATAGAGAGACAGGGGGAGACAGGGGGCTAGGCTATATACAGTAATATTATAGATAGAGAGACAGGAGAGAGAGAGGGGGAGACAGGGGGCTAGGCTATATACAGTCATATTATAGATAGAGAAAAAGGGGGGAGACAGGGGGCTAGGCTATATACAGTAATATTACAGATAGAGAGACAGGGGGCTAGGCTATATACAGTCATATTATAGATAGAGAGACAGGAGGGAGACAGGGGGCTAGGCTATACACAGTCATATTATAGGAAGAGAGACAGGAGCCTAGGCTATATACAGTCATATTATAGATAGAGAGACAGGAGGGAGACAGGGGGCTAGGCTATACACAGTCATATTATAGATAGAGAGACAGGGGGCTAGGCTATATACAGTCATATTATAGATAGAGAGACAGGGGGAGACAGGGGGCTAGGCTATATACAGTCAAATTATAGATAGAGAGACAGGGGGGAGACAGGGGGCTAGGCTATATACAGTCATATTATAGATAGAGAGACAGGAGGGAGACCGGGGGCTAGGCTATATACAGGAGTATTATAGATAGAGAGACAGAGGGAGACAGTGTGGAGACAGGAGAGAGACAGGGGCCTAGGCTATATACAGTCATATTATAGATAGAGAGACAGGGGGAGACAGGGGCTAGGTTATATACAGTCAAATAATAGACAGAGAGCCAGGGGGGAGACAGGGGGTTAGGCTATAAACAGTCATATTATAGATAGAGAGACAGGAGGGAGACGGGGGAAGACAGGGTGCTAGGCTATATACAGTTATATTATAGATAGAGAGTCAGGGGGGAGACAGGGGGCTAGGCTATACACAGTCATTTTATAGATAGAGAGACAAGGGGAGACAGGGGGCTAGGCTATACACAGTCATATTATAGATAGATAGACAGGATAGAAACAGGGGGCTAGGATATACACAGTCATATTATAGATAGAGAGACAGGGGGCTAGGCTATATACAGTCATATTATAGATAGAGAGACAGGGGGAGACAGGGGGCTAGGCTATATACAGTCAAATTATAGATAGAGAGACAGGGGGGAGACAGGGGGCTAGGCTATATACAGTCATATTATAGATAGAGAGACAGGAGGGAGACCGGGGGCTAGGCTATATACAGGAGTATTATAGATAGAGAGACAGAGGGAGACAGTGTGGAGACAGGAGAGAGACAGGGGCCTAGGCTATATACAGTCATATTATAGATAGAGAGACAGAGGGAGACAGTGTGGAGACAGGAGAGAGACGGGGCTAGGCTATATACAGTCATATTATAGATAGAGAGACAGGAGAGAGACAGGGGGCTAGGCTATACACAGTCATATTATAGATAGATAGACAGGATAGAGACAGGGGGCTAGGATATACACAGTAATATTATAGATAGAGAGACAGGGGGGAGACGGGGGGCTAGGCTAAACACACTCATATTATAGATAGATAGACAGGATAGAGACAGGGGGCTAGGCTATATACAGTCATATTATAGATAGAGAGACAGGAGAGAGACAGGGGGCTTGGCTATATACAGTCATATTATATATAGAGAGACAGGATAGAGAGGCTGGGCTATATACAGTCATATTATAGATAGAGAGACAGGGGGCTAGGCTATTTACAGTCATATTATAGACAGAGAGACAGGGGGCTAGGCTATTTACAGTCATGTTATTGATAGAGAGACATGAAGCTATGCTATATACAGTCATATTGTAGATAGAGAGACAGGGGAGAGACAGGGGCTAGGCTATATGCAGTCATATTATAGATAGAGATAGAGAGATAGGAGAGAGAGAGGGGGAGACAGGGGGCTAGGCTATATATAGTTATATTGTAGATAGAGAGACAGGGGGCTAGGCTATATGCAGTCATATAATAGATATAGAGACAGGAGAGAGACAGGGGGAGACAGGGGGCTAGGCTATATACAGTTATATTGTAGATAGAGAGACAGGGGGCTAGGCTATATGCAGTCATATAATAGATATAGAGACAGGAGAGAGACAGGGGGAGACAGGGGGCTAGGCTATATATAGTCATATTGTAGATAGAGAGACAGGAGAGAGACAGGGGCTAGGCTATATGCAGTCATATTATAGATAGAGAGACAGGGGGCTAGGCTATATACAGTCATATAATAGATAGACATGAAGGGGGGAGACAGAGGCTAGGCTATATACAGTCATATTATAGATAGAGAGACAGGAGAGAGAGAGGGGGAGACAGGGGGCTAGGCTATATATAGTCATATTGTAGATAGAGAGACAGGAGAGAGACAGGGGCTAGGCTATATGCAGTCATATAATAGATAGAGAGACAGGGGGAGACGGGGGGCTAGGCTATATACAGTAATATTATAGATAGAGAGACAGGAGAGAGAGAGGGGGCTAGGCTATATACAGTCATATTATAGATAGAGAGACAGGGGGAGACAGGGGGCTAGGCTATATACAGTAATATTATAGATAGAGAGACAGGAGAGAGAGAGGGGGCTAGGCTATATACAGTCATATTATAGATAGAGAAACAGGGGGAGACAGGGGGCTAGGCTATATACAGTAATATTACAGATAGAGAGACAGGGGGCTAGGCTATATACAGTCATATTATAGATAGAGAGACAGGAGGGAGACAGGGGGCTAGGCTATACACAGTCATATTATAGGAAGAGAGACAGGAGCCTAGGCTATATACAGTCATATTATAGATAGAGAGACAGGGGGCTAGGCTATATACAGTCATATTATAGATAGAGAGACAGGAGAGAGACAGGGGGCTGGGCTATATACAGTCATATTATAGATAGAGAGACAGGGGGCTAGGCTATATACAGTCATATTATAGATAGAGAGACAGGGGCTAGGCTATATACAGTCATATTATAGATAGACAGGAGAGAGACAGGGGGCTAGGCTATATACAGTCATATTATAGGAAGAGAGACAGGAGCCTAGGCTATATACAGTCATATTATAGATAGAGAGACAGGGGGAGACAGGGGGCTAGGCTATATACAGTCATATTATATATAGACAGGAGAGAGACAGGGGGCTGGGCTATACACAGTCATATTATAGGAAGAGAGACAGGAGCCTAGGCTATATACAGTCATATTATAGATAGAGAGACAGGGGGCTAGGCTATATACAGTCATATTATAGATAGAGAGACAGGGGGAGACAGGGGGCTAGGCTATATACAGTCATATTATAGGAAGAGAGACAGGAGCCTAGGCTATATACAGTCATATTATAGATAGAGAGACAGGGGCTAGGCTATATACAGTCATATTATAGATAGACAGGAGAGAGACAGGGGGCTAGGCTATATACAGTTATATTGTAGATAGAGAGACAGGGGGCTAGGCTATATGCAGTCATATAATAGATATAGAGACAGGAGAGAGACAGGGGGCTAGGCTATATATAGTCATATTGTAGATAGAGAGACAGGAGAGAGACAGGGGCTAGGCTATATGCAGTCATATTATAGATAGAGAGACAGGGGGCTAGGCTATATACAGTCATATAATAGATAGACATGAAGGGGGGAGACAGAGGCTAGGCTATATACAGTCATATTATAGATAGAGAGACAGGAGAGAGAGAGGGGGAGACAGGGGGCTAGGCTATATATAGTCATATTGTAGATAGAGAGACAGGAGAGAGACAGGGGCTAGGCTATATGCAGTCATATAATAGATAGAGAGACAGGGGGAGACAGGGGGCTAGGCTATATACAGTAATATTATAGATAGAGAGACAGGAGAGAGAGAGGGGGAGACAGGGGGCTAGGCTATATACAGTCATATTATAGATAGAGAAACAGGGGGAGACAGGGGGCTAGGCTATATACAGTAATATTACAGATAGAGAGACAGGGGGCTAGGCTATATACAGTCATATTATAGATAGAGAGACAGGAGGGAGACAGGGGGCTAGGCTATACACAGTCATATTATAGGAAGAGAGACAGGAGCCTAGGCTATATACAGTCATATTATAGATAGAGAGACAGGGGGCTAGGCTATATACAGTCATATTATAGATAGACAGACAGGGGGAGACAGGGGGCTAGGCTATATACAGTCATATTATAGATAGACAGGAGAGAGATAGGGGGCTAGGCTATATACAGTTATATTGTAGATAGAGAGACAGGGGGCTAGGCTATATACAGTCATATAATAGATATAGAGACAGGAGAGCGACAGGGGGAGACAGGGGGTTAGGCTATGTACAGTCATATTATAGATAGAGAGACAGGGGGAGACAGGGGGCTAGGCTATATACAGTCATATTATAGATAGACAGGAGAGAGACAGGGGGCTGGGCTATATACAGTCATTTTATAGATAGAGAGACAGGGGCTAGGCTATATACAGTCAAATTATAGATAGACAGGAGAGAGACAGGGGGCTAGGCTATATACAGTTATATTGTAGATAGAGAGACAGGGGGCTAGGCTATATGCAGTCACATAATAGATATAGAGACAGGAGAGAGACAGGGGGAGACAGGGGGCTAGGCTATATATAGTCATATTGTAGATAGAGAGACAGGAGAGAGACAGGGGCTAGGCTATATGCAGTCATATAATAGATAGAGAGACAGGGGGAGACAGGGGGCTAGGCTATACACAGTCATATTATAGATAGATAGACAGGGGGGAGACAGGGGGCTAGGCTACTTACAGTCAAATTATAGATAGAGAGACAGGGGGCTAGGCTATATACAGTCATATAATAGATAGAGAGACAGTAGGAGACAGGGGGCTAGGCTATATACAGTCAAATTATAGATAGAGAGACAGGGGGGAGACAGGGGGCTAGGCTACATACAGTCATATTATAGATAGAGAGACAGGAGAGAGAGAGGGGGCTAGGCTATATACAGTCATATTATAGATAGAGAGACAGGGGGAGACAGGGGGCTAGGCTATATACAGTAATATTATAGATAGAGAGACAGGAGAGAGAGAGGGGGAGACAGGGGGCTAGGCTATATACAGTCATATTATAGATAGAGAAACAGGGGGAGACAGGGGGCTAGGCTATATACAGTAATATTACAGATAGAGAGACAGGGGGCTAGGCTATATACAGTCATATTATAGATAGAGAGACAGGATAGAGACAGGGGGCTAGACAATACACAGTCATATTATAGATAGAGAGACAGCGGGAGACAGGGGGCTAGGCTATACACAGTCATATTATAGATAGATAGACAGGGGGGAGACAGGGGGCTAGGCTATTTACAGTCAAATTATAGATAGAGAGACAGGGGGCTAGGCTATATACAGTCATATAATAGATAGAGAGACAGTAGGAGACAGGGGGCTAGGCTATATACAGTCAAATTATAGATAGAGAGACAGGGGGGAGACAGGGGGCTAGGCTACATACAGTCATATTATAGATAGAGAGACAGGGGGCTAGGCTATATACATTCATATTATAGACAGAGAGACAGGAGAGAGACAAGGGGGAGACAGGGGGGAGACAGGGGGCTAGGCTATATACAGTCATATTACAGATAGAGAAACAGGGGGTTAGGCTATATACAGTCATGTAATAGATAGAGAGACAGGGGGCTCGGCTATATACAGTCATATTATAGATAGAGAGACAGGGGGGAGACAGTGTGGAGACAGGAGAGAGACAGGGTGCTAGGCTATACACAGTCATATTATAGGAAGAGAGACAGGAGGCTAGGCTCTATACAGTCATATTATAGATAGAGAGACGGGTGGGACAGGGGGCTAGGCTATAATACAGTCATTTTATAGATAGAGAGACAGGGGGGAGACAGGGGGGAGACAGGGGGAGACAGAGGGGAGACAGTGTGAAGACATGGGGAGACAGTGTGGAGACATGGGGAGATAGGGGGGAGAGAGAGGGAAGACAGGGGGAGACAGTGTGGAGACATGGGGAGATAGGGGGGAGAGAGAGGGAAGACAGGGGGAGACAGAAGGGAGACAGTGTGGAGACATGGGGAGACAGTGTGGAGACATGGGGAGACATGGGGAGACAGAGGGGAGACAGTGTGGAGACATGGGGAGACAGGGGGGAGAGAGAGGGAAGACAGGGGGAGACAGAAGGGAGACAGTGTAGAGACAGAGGGGAGACAGTGTGGAGACATGGGGAGACAGGGGGAAGACAGTGTGGAGACAGGGGGGAGAGAGAGGGAAGACAGGGGGAGACAGGGGGGAGAGAGAGCGGAGACATGGGGAGATAGAAGGGAGACCGTGTGGAGACAGGGGGAAGACAGTTTGGAGACAGGGGGGAGAGAGGGGCGAGACATGGGGAGACAGGGGGGAGAGAGAGGGGAGACATGGGCAGACAGAGGGGAGACAGTGTGGAGACATGGGGAGACAGGGGGAGAGAGGGGGGAGACATGGGGAGACAGGGGGAGAGAGAGGGGAGACATGGGGAGAGAGAGGGGAGACAGGGGGAGACCGAGAGGAGACAGGGGGAGACAGAGGGGAGACATGGGCAGACAGAGGGGAGACAGAGGGGAGACAGGGGGAGACAGAGGGGAGACATGGGCAGACAGGGGGGAGACATGGGGAGACAGGGGGGAGAGAGAGGGGAGACATGGGGAGATAGAGTGGAGACATTGGGAGATAGAGTGGAGACATTGGCAGACAGAGGGGAGACAGAAGAGTGGAGACATGGGCAGACAGAGGGGAGACAGAGTGGAGACATGGGGAGATAGAGTGGAGACATTGGCAGACAGAGGGGAGACAGAAGAGTGGAGACATGGGCAGACAGAGGGGAGACAGGGGGGAGACAGGGGGGAGAGAGAGGGGAGACATAGGGAGACAGGGGGGGGGAGAGATGGGGAGAAAGGGGGGAGAGAGAGAGGAGACATAGGGAGACAGGGGGGAGAGAGAGGGGAGACATGGGGAGACAGGGGAGAGAGAGAGGGGAGACAGAGTGGAGACATGGGCAGACAGAGGGGAGACAGAGTGGAGACATGGGGAGATAGAGTGGAGACATTGGCAGACAGAGGGGAGACAGAAGAGTGGAGACATGGGCAGACAGAGGGGAGACAGGGGGGAGACAGGGTTGTCAGAGAACAAACCCCATTCAACAGCCAACTGTGTGTACTGTACTGTAAAAGAACAGCGATGCCACTTTCTAACAATATAGTGGACCACTCCTTCTCCATAGCAGCCAGTTTCGAGCTGAAGTAGGCTAGTGTAGTAGACCCCAGGAGTTACCAGGGGAAGGAAGGGGATTTTTACCATTCTAATCTGGAGGGTTAAAAGGGATTTAAGCTTCAACCCTGAGAGGATTATTTATAATTTGACTGCTTATGTGTTTAAACACGGCTTAATAAAGTGATACGACGTTGACAAAAACAAACAGAGAGAGCCGACCCACAGTGCTGACTAGCTGCAGACAGAGGCAACGTCCCCAATGGCATCCTATTCCCTACACAGTGCACTACTTTTTGACTAGGTCTCACAGGCCTATAGGGAATAGGTTGCCATTTGGAACGCAACAACAGAAGAGTGAAGTGGGGAGCAGGCTCCCTGGCAAGAACTCCCCTGGATCCTTTACAAAGGTTAAATACACGGGGCCTGGCTCTGTGGACTGGAGGGGGGATGCTCTATACATGTGACCTTGCAACACCCACACCCTGCAGGATGCTGCAGAAATATGAATATCAAAAGAAGGTGTTTCTGTGCGACAGAGCGAGAGTACTGACCTCATGTAACCTCGAGGTACAGAAGACATCGGGATATGCAGTGTTTCACTGCTCTGCTTTAGTATTGAGAGTGAGAGAGAGAGAGAGAGAGAGAGAGAGAGAGAGAGACAGAGAGTGAGAGAGAGATGGATAGAGAGAGTGAGAGAGTGAGAGAGAGAAGAGAGAAAGAGAGAGAGCGAGAGAGAGAGGTAGAGGGAGAGGGAGAGAGAGAGGTAGAGAGAGAGAGGTAGAGAGAGAGACAGAGAGAGAGAGAGAGAGAGAGAGAGAGGTAGAGAGAGAGACAGAGAGAGAGAGAGAGGTAGAGAGAGAGAGAGGTACAGAGAGAGACAGAGAGTGAGAGAGAGAGAGAGAGGTAGAGAGAGAGAGAGAGAGAGAGAGGTAGAGAGAGAGAGAGAGACAGAGAGTGAGAGAGAGAGAGAGAGAGAGAGAGAGAGAGGTAGAGAGAGAGAGAGACAGAGAGTGAGAGAGACAGAGAGAGAGAGAGAGGTAGAGAAAGAGAGAGAGAGAGAGAGACAGTTGAGCTCCATGTCAGACACAGATCTGAACAGAGTTTAGAGAGGGTGAGGAAAGAACTAGGAGGTGAATGGGGTTTTACACAATAGCCGGCGGGGTTATGGACATTAATACTGTCAAGATATAAGCTGAAGTAAACCAGTTCACCTCAATCAGGGATTTGGTTATTGTTTGTTATTGCCCAGCGCTTTCTTATGCATATTAATGCAGGAAAAGCCCCAGTTACATCAGATGCTACAGTTTGTTGCAGACAACCAAGGACAAAGTTTACCATGGAGAGCACTCAATTAGATGGTCTTACTGGTGCTGAGGATTTTCAAACTGACAGCATGCAAATCAGAAAAAACAAATGGCCAGAGCCCACCAACCCCGCTCCAAATACTCCTATTATAAATATGGAGGGTGGGGGGGGCACACGCCTGGGCACACACACTCACACACACACACACACACACAATGAGAGAGCGAGAGAGCGAGAGAAGAGAGAGAGGCGGGAAAAGATAGAGCGAGAGAGAGAGGGAAAAGATAGAGCGAGAGAGAGCATTATGAAATCACATAGGGCCTGACCACCACAGTATAATTATGCTAATTGCTTCAATGCCCTTGCTTTATTTATGCGTGGCAGCTAAGATAAATAAAAGGAAATTGCTTTGGATCTAACTGTATTCATTTCAGAATGCAAACTAGCCCGTGTTTGTTATGAGATTGCTGATCTGTTTACCCCGAAAATTCTGCAGGTAATTGCAATTTTGATTGTACCATTTTTTTTATTTTATCTGTGACAGTCCCAGGACTGCGCCTGTTGTCTCCGGTTTTTATAATTAAATGCTTTGTAATATTTAAACATACTAAATGATGGAAAAGAGGTTGGCAGCAGCCTCAGAATATTTTACACACAAGACAGGGCGCTTCACTCAGGGGATAACTCTATATTTTAGGGTAGAGATACTTGATGTGAATATTTACAATGTTATTTATTTCCTTTCAGGTTTCCGACTGCTACGGAGGGAAGCTCCATGCAAACTAACTCGGAAGGTTGAGGAACAATGTAGATCCAACGCAAACATATGCTCAGAGCTTCCCTAAAGCTTCCCTGCCATTTGTAACTCTGACACCCTTCCTGCTTCTCCAGAAGCTCTCTGCATATGAAAAGCATGTCAGACAAGGACAGCTTTTCCATAAAACCATTTTGTCATTCAACAAACACTCCAAGAAAGCAGCCAGTAATTGTGCACAACTACAACCAGAATCCCTCAAAGTACGCGTCCAATGCAACTACAAATAGCCATGCGTGTTAGTCAATGCCTATAGAAAGTCTGCACACCCTCGTTGTGTATTGTGGTGGCAGCATCATGTTATGGGTATGCTTGACAACAGAAGGGACTGTGGAGTTTGTTAAGGATCAAAATAAATAAGAAAGGAGAAAAGCCCAGGTAAAAGGTTAAGTGTAAAAATCCACCTCAGTCTTCTGAAAACCTAACCCTGGTAGAGGGTTTTATTTGTCTGCAGTACAATTACCCCCACAATGATGCAAAATACACAAAATAATGGCTTTCCAAGAGGTGTTGAGTGTTCCTGAGTGGTCTAGTCTCAGTCCTGACTTACATCTGCTTTAGAAATCTGAGACAAGGTTTAAATATCGCTGTCCATCAATAACCCTCAACCAAATGTACTGAGCCTTAGCAATTTGGACAAAAACAATAGATATATGTTGCCCAAATTGTGCAAAGTTGGAAGAATCTTAATGAAAATGATTAAAAGCTGTAATGGCTGCCAAAGGTGCAACCACTACCCCCAGGGGGGTGGAGACATATCCAATTATGATAATTCCATTTTTTGTATTTATTCATTTGGAAAAAGTTCCTTTCACTTTTAAAATGTAGAGTAGGTTATGTAGGTCTGTAGGAAAAATCAAATTTCTTCCCTTTTTAGATTCAATTTTAAGGCAGCAAAATGTGAAAAAAAGTTCAAGAGGCTGTAGACTTTGTATACTGTAAATCAATATGCTGTGTGCAGTAACAATACAATGTGAATACATGGATTACACCATAATAGTACAATAGCTTTACATTTCATCCTTAAATGCTTTTAGTGACCTTTTAGAATAGTTGAAGTACTGTTGTGCAATGGCACTTAATATGAAATATGAAATATGTTGTATAACATACAACCAGAAAAACACAGTATTTCTGTTTTACTGTAGATTCTTTTCCATCCACACAGACAGAGGGACAGAGAGACAGAGAGACAGACAGACAGACAGAGACAGACAGAGACAGACAGAGACAGACAGACAGACAGACAGACAGACATACAGACAGACAGACAGACAGACAGAGTATATATAATTAAACCCAGATGAGAAAATAATTACAATTGATCTGTGTGTGTAGCGACGGAGGGTTCCCAACAGTACTCATCTACCTCACATTAATAAGCCATTGATTTCTTCCCTCATATCAGGTATTTGTATAGCTACAATCAAGCCACATCGTTGGAAAGATGAAACAATCTTCTAACGATCAGTGAGAGAGTTAAAGTGCTACTGTCGGTCCTCTAGTCTTTTCATAATGATGGATAGAATGGCGACTGAGTGTGTTGATTTGTAAAGGCGCCAATACAGATTTAATTGCGGGAGTTTGTGGGAAATATATTTGCCTGGCTACCCAAACTCCTTGCTCCGGCCAAACACTACGCAACGCCCAAGGATGTTAGTTTCTTTTCCGCAATGAGTCTGGATCTCCCGACAAGTTCTAGAACGCAAACACATTCTAACTGTTCTGATTGGTCCCAGAAACCGATGGGTTGGGCCAGAGCCAGAACACGTGGGTAAAAGCAGCGTTTTGAAAATTCGTCATTGGCTTTGATAGTCTGATTGGTGAGAGACGATCCGATACCTGATGACTTTGTTTTGTACAACACCCCTCATTTAATGTCACCACAAACCACTTCAATGACGACAGTCTTAGAAGGAAGTGTGTCGAGAACACAGAGCAGCGGATGAACTCAGGTTGAGTCGTCAGGCAAATATTCACCGCTGTTGTTTGTTGCCTCTGTGTTGATGTGGAGCAATAGGAATGGATTCCAAATGGTCGGGGTTATCTTCCAGTACTATTTCACCCAGGCTACAGATCGTGGCATAATCGAACGCATGGATCGCTCACCTTTGGGTGAACATTAAACTTGGCCTTTTAAACGTGTCAGCGCTCTGTTCTCACAACCAATATAATAGCATCGATCTCTGGGGAAAGGAAAGAAAGAATTCATCTGGGTTCTCTTGCTGTAGTATAATTCAACAGTTTAATAAGTGGTGGTCTCTGGTTCAACCTGGACTGACGCAGGGGCCATTTTTCTGTTTATTGTGATGACTGTGCTGGCGGACAGGATGTGATTTATTGAGTGGTAGTTGAGGTGAAATGGCTGAGCTGCATCGACCATGTCAAATCAAATCAAATTTGATTTGACACATGCGCGGAATAAAACAAGTGTAGACCTTTCAGTGAAATGCTTACTTACAAGCCCTTAACCAACAATGCAGTTTTAAGAAAAAATAACTGTTAATTAAGAGAGTATTTACTAAAGAAACTGAAGTAAACAATAAATAAATATAAAAATGAAAAAAATAAGAAAATAGAAAAACAACAGATACTTAAAGTGCAACAATAAAAGAACAGTAACAAGGCAATATACAGGGGTCAATGTGCAGGGGCAAAGGTTAGTCGAGGCAATTGCAGCAAACTTTTGGAAGGGGAGTTGCTGTATGTAGTGGGCCGTACGCACTAGCCTCTGTAGTGCCTTGTGGTCGGAGGCCAAGCAGTTGCCATACCAGGCGGTGAAGCAACCAGGATGCTCCCGATGGTGCAGCTGTAGAACCTTTTGAGGATCTGATGTCTGATATACATAGTGTAGACTAGGTACAGGGTTTTACATGGTTGAAGCGTACATGCTGATGAATGGCAAGCTCTTGACCAGACATACAGCATCTCCCCTTCCAAAAGTTTCTTCAGAACTGATTTTTTTTAAAACATTTAAACAAATGCATGGTAGGGTATTACATTTATACAACTCTTACCGTCTGTCATCATCAATCCAAAAACAGTGGGTAAAATGTCAGAGATAAAACATGACTATGTGCAGCTTGACTGTAACATGAATTCACTTGACTTAGATCCTCATCTATCTATACAAGTAAATAGGATGAAGGGAGGAAGAGGAGGGAGAGGAAGCATGACGGGAGGAAGAGGAGGGGGGGGGGGGCATGAAGGGAGGAAGAGGAGGGGGGGTATAAAGACAGAAGCGTGAATTCATTCATATGCTTATCTCATTAACTTTTACAACCCTGTGGTGTTACAATTTAAGGAGAAAAAAAAGCGCTGTGTTCATGTCTAGCGGCTCTGTCCCTGCTAGCGCTAGACAAGCCAGTTGATTTATTTATTGTATTCCAGCATTCCCTTCCTATGTGTCGGGAACAAATGTGGCCACCGCTGGAGACTACATTGACAAGTCCTTTGTATACCGCGGTAAAAAATGAGCCACTTACTTACAATACATCCATAGGATATCAGACGCAAGAAGAATTGAAATGGGAAGTGTTCCCAGTGGTGTAACCTCTTCTGGGGGCCAGAGAATCAATAGAGAATAACTTATTTTCTTTATGAGAACTTAAGATTCAGCAAAAGTTTTGTCTGGGGAACTTTAGCCTGATATGGGCAAGAGAGGGGATGAAATGTGCATTAATCACTCCAACAAGTCGTACATTCCTGCTAACACAATGACTTTTCACTGAGCCAGGCGGCCTGGTCCCACCACTGTGCTCCCTGCCTACTCTCTCCCCCTCTCCCCTTCTCCCTCACATAAAGCCTATATCACTCAACGCTAGTGTTATAGGGTTGCTATGCCCCCAAGGCTAAGATAAGCAATCGGCCAAGTCCCATATTTTGTTAAATCACTGCAGCTATATTAGGTTGAATGGAGGGATGGAAAGCGGGGATCTTGGGGAAGAAAGGGGAATTGGTTCAGTTCACGCTGCCGCCTTGTGCTGCTGAGATCCTTATCGTCGCGGCAACTAAAGAAGACATTGGTCTTTTGTCTGCAGGATTGCCCTTCACATCCTTAAGGAAGAAGTCTTGAACTTGTCTTTGTTTTGAAGAGCCCCTCAGACCTCCTCTGGTCTGATCTGGATTAAACACCAAACACCTCTGGCTCTCTAGCCACCTACTGCATCCCCAATCACATCCTATCCCCTATCTACTGCGCTACGTTTGACCAGGGCCCATATTTAGTGCCCTTTGCAGGGAATAGGGTGCCATTTGGACACAGCCACTGTTTAAGATGTTAAAGCAGTTCCTGCTTAATAACCACCAGACACCATCCATCCCCTCTCTAGATCTTCTTTCAAATATAAACATCTTTTCAATGGGCTTGTCTTCACAGAGCAGAACACTGGCCAGTCTGTGATCCCAGTACAGAAGGATAGCAGCATGGGGACTTTCATCCTCAGGATAAAAACAGGAGATATCAGAGAGAGACGAGGGCTTACTGGACTTCCATGCTAATAAACACTTCTTATACCACAGACAGACTGGAAGGACACACGGACTAATGACTTTGACCAGATCCTCATCAGGAGCCTAATTATCATGATATTACAATTTAATGTACGTACATTTTTACATTTGAGTCATTTAACAGACGCTCTTATCCAAAGAAACTTACAGGAGCAATTAGGGTTAAGTGCCTTGCTCAAGGGCACGCCGACATCCCCCCCCCCCCCCCCCCCCCACACTTCGTCGGCTCAGGGATTCAAACCAGCGACCTTTCTGTTACTGGCCCGACGCTCTTAACCAGTAGGCTACCAGCCAACATCAATTCTTAACAGTTTATATTTCGTTTTTTTTTTCTCCAATCAAATTTAGGGTCACATTTTAAACTAAGTCTAATGAAGCCTTCATAAGCTCTTTATAAAGTCTGCAAAAATGATTCACAATTCATTTATGAGGTTATTTCACATGGGATAACAGTTGGATTAGCTTGGACTTCTCTGCTAAACTACAATTTCAGTGGGACTGTTACTTTAAAATAAACAAAACAATAGTGACAACAAACCCAGAATGAGCAAACATCAACTTTAAATGTGTTGGTGTTTATTGATGGAACTTTGGTATTGTTTCCTGCTTGGAACATATGGAACCTTTATGACTCCTCCCCTCTGAGACCAGGTTTAAAGGCACAGTACAGTGATTAAAGCCTCATGTTTAAAGGCACGGTGCAGTAATAAAGTGTACCTCCAGAAACATCATCAGCCCATAAGAACAACTGTAACAGCTAACAAATAATATGTGCCTCCGCCCTGGTGGGAAATGAAAGAGAATAATAAACCAAAGATCCTCCCTTGCCAAGATAAGCAGATGCCGCTTGGGACAATATGACAATAAACAACTTATTTCTACCTACTACTGTTACTATTATATTCACATTCACATATTGTCCAATCCACCATGCATCTCAGAAGTGAAAGACTAAAAACGCCTTGACATTTCATCACTTATTTATGTTGTTATGGGTAGTTATAGTGGGATCATGGAACTATACCGTATGATGATCATTCTATAATAACCTATATGATGGGTGATCTAAAGTTATATGTGAATGATATAACTTCTTACAATTCAGACATTACACCTGAATGAATCATCTCCTCTGCAAGTACAATGAACAGGCTTCTACAGTACATCTGCAACTGTATTAGACTAAACACAGGCAAAATGTTAAAAGGCGTTGATGCATTCATTAAGGCTGGTCTGATGAGGGGGGCCTCCCCACTAGAAGTCAAAGGCGAGGGTGACTCGTACTTATAACACATGTAGTGACAGGTTAAGATCAAGGGCTGTGCTGACATTCTCCCTGCAAAGGTCAATGTATGGTGGGCCCCGCGATGAAGAAATGAGGCCTCTGCCGTCATTGCCAAGGCAAAAGGTCAGGCACAAGCTGATTGGTGATAGAACTATCAAATTAACCAATCAATACACGGCTGGGATGGGAGGAAGCAGGCCCCCAGGGGAGGGGAGACAGACCGGACCAAATGCCAAGATGTCAATAGCTCTGCGCCAGAGAGAGTGGAGAGAGCCCTCAACCCGCCCACCCGGCCGCACAAGTTGGAGCGGAGTAACACCCTCCCTATCACGCCGCTCCTGCCTGCCTTTTCACATTCCCAAGCACACACACATACACACACAAAGTGCACAAACATTCATACCACAACACCCACAATCATTCAAACACGCACTTGTGCAAATACACAAATGAACGCTCACACGCTTTCTAATTCACGAGTAGATTGTTAAGTAGTGTCGCAGTTTTCACAGTAAGACTTGATTGATTGATTCAACAAAAGCAAACAAATGATCTAATGCTTCAAAAGCTGTTCACAATAGTACTGACTGTCATGCCTCACAGTCCCATACATGTAAAAGACAAATTGGCAATGATTTCAACTGGACAAGGAAAAGTGGAGTTCAGTACAGTATAAGAGAGTACATGAAGGTGAACACCCGTGTTCCCATTTAGCAATGGTGCTTCAGCACAAGAGGTATTAATCCCCCTCCACCATTTATTGCTGGAGCTCAATATCACTTCAATTCCCAAGTGAGAGCCGGGCGCTTTGTACCAATCTCCTCTGAAGCAGGACTACTCACATATTACATGTCCATTCTGTTCCTCAAACCAACCGCCCTGCCGTGCCACCCCCATTTACACTGAAGGAAGGCATGTCCATTCTGTTCCTCAAACCAACCACCCTGCCGTGCCACACCCATTTACACTGAAGGAAGGCATGTCCATTCTGTTCCTCAAACCAACCACCCTGCCGTGCCACCCCCATTTACACTGAAGGAAGGCATGGCCGTCTAAGGATAAATTTAAACGTGGGTTATTAATAGTGCCTCAATAACAATTCCCGGGTGATCTTTTTTTGGCCACAAGGGTCTAAATACTGGCCCTGACTGACACAAAATATGAATTAACGATTTGAACAAAGCATTAGTGTTAGTATTGTGCAAAATCAATGGAATCCTCTCTACTGTGTACCCCTGAAACCACAGAGTAGAATCTGCTGGGATACTACAGTGCTCTCAGGGACCAGTGCCGGTCCACGGACCAGAGGTTGAGAAAAACTCGACTGGAACATACCCACTTACAGACATACAAACCATCCGGGGGTCATTTCCTAGACCTGGATGGTGGAGATACAGTAGATAAACAACAACAACAACCACAACTACAGACGGTTGAGTTGGAAGGTTATTATAGCGAGTTTCAAAGTGCTGAGCAGGTGTAAATGGTGGCGCGGCTACAGTGCTCCCTTCAGTCCCAGAGAGATGTGCACGAGGAGCGGGCAGGAAGTCTCTCTGTCTGCACCTCTCTCCCTCCCTCGTGGCCCTGCATCCCTCCATCCATCCCTTCATCCGTTCCTCGCTCCAATCATAATTAAGCAGCAATTAAATCCCTTTTCTGTTCTCCTTTCTCTCCTCCACATGTGTCAGTCTGAGGGTCAGCTCAGCACTCGGTAATTGATGTAGAGTGTCAGACAGAAGAAGCCATCCGACGGGATTCACATATGTTTCCTATGTGACGTAAATGCTTAATAGGGACCTACAGTAACACTGTTGTCTCTCTCTTGAATTTTAAATGAAGAGGTCTTGCAAAAGTTCCCGATTATAGAAACAGAATTCTGTAAAGAAATCCTATTTAATGGAGGATCGTGATCTTTTTTTAAAACTCCAAATATTTTTCCAAGTTCATTTTCAATCATGCAAAAAAAAGAAGATGTGTTTACATCAAGCTGATTGCATGTCATGTGTTTTAAACAGCAAATGATTATACTCCATCATTGCACATAGATAATTGCTCAATGTATAAAATAGTTTTTCCAGTATGTTCATGAATGCAAATAAATGGCGTTGGGTCCATAAATGTTCTGTGTTCTCTGACCAGACACTCATCACAGCCTACCAGACCAATCATCTGAGAACATCACTAAGTGCACTTTAAAAGCACAGCGTTTGAGTCGTTACTTTGTTTTGTGTTTTCCTTATTTATGCCCCCTGTGGTCCCAGCTACCCACAAATGTACATTTCTGTAGCATGTGAATTTCAATGTTCTTCAAACTCACAGGTCAAACTTGCATCACAATTAAACAGTAGCTTAAAGTGCAGTGCAGAGAAATTGCCTCTGACTCTGTCGGGGCTCTGTCAATTTTTTACCTAATTAATAATTATTTTAAGCCTAATATTTAATGTGATTGTAATTCTGTTGGCATGTCGGAGAATAGAGAAAAAGTTCCAATATGTGATGCTTTCTTATGCAAAGGGTAAAGAGGGAAGAACGTCCTCAATTGCATGCATTTTCAGTTACTGAACAATTTGCTCTATTTAAGAAAAGTGAAGACCTGAGGTACTCGAAACAAGTATCTAAATCAACATGCGTTGTGTAGTTAGGTTATAACTCGGGATAAACGGTGTAGTTGTGCTTTGAAAAACAATAAAACTACACAAAGGACAAAGAAATTGACGTTAATAAAAACATCTAGATATTCCTCATGGATTCTGAGGACCTTTTTGAAAGTTGTAACTCTAAATCAAAATACAACACTCATAGGTTGTATTGGGGTTGTAAGTGGGGCTAGGATGAGTGATGGGACTAGGCCATTGAGCGGAGGTGGGAGGCTAGAAGGCTGGAGGTTGGAAAGGTGGGGGATGGGGGCTGGTATTGGCTGTATTGGGGTTATAAGGGAGGCTGCAGTGGTGGGAGTGGGACTGTGCTCGGAAGGTGGGAGGCTGTGAGGGTTGGTGGGTGGGGGATGGTGGGCAGGAGTTGGCTGTCCTCTGACAGACATGTAGATAGATGGCTATTGATCCCCAGCCGTGTTCATCCTAACACATTGACAAACACAGGCGCTCGCCTCAGTCAACAACATGTCGATAGCTTTACACAGACAGCTAGGCGTCCCATCTTGGAGACCTTCTAATCACTGTGTACCAACAACAGCCTCTTGTCTCTCTTTCTCTGTTTCTGACATGCACTTGTAGCCTCACTATGCAGTTATACCATATTTTGACTAGGCCCAATAATGTAGATAATTTGTATTTGGATTCTAGTACCATATACCGGACTACAAAGGGAAATCCAGACGTGAGCTGCCCAGTGATGCGAGCCTACCAGACAAGCTAAATGCCTTTTATGCTCGCTTCGAGGCAAGCAATACTGAAACATGCATGAGAGCACCAGCTGTTCCAGCTGATGACTGTGTGATCACGCTCTCAGTAGCCGATGTGAGCAAGACCTTTAAACAGGTCAACATTCACAAAGCAGCGGGACCAGACGGATTACCAGGACGTGGACTCAAAGGATGCGCGGACCAACTGGCAAGTGTCTTCCTTGACATTTTCAAACTCTCCCTGACCGAGTCTGTAATACCTACATGTTTCAAGCAGACCACCATAGACCCTGTGCCCAAGGAAGCGAAGGTAACCTGCCTAAATGATTACCACCCCATAGCACGCAAATCGGTAGCTATGAAGTGCCTCCCGGATACCCGAGACTCATACCGCCCCAACAGATCCACAGATGACGCAATCTCAATCGCACTACACAATGCCCTTTCCCACCTGAACAAAAGTGTGTACTTAGTCCCCACCTGTACTCTCTGTTCACCCACAACTGCGTGGCCAAACACGACTCCAACACCATCATTAAGTTTGCCGACGACACAACAATGGTAAGCCTGATCACAGACAATGATGAGACAGCCTATAGAGAGGAGATTAGAGACCTGGCAGTATGGTGCCAGGACAACAACCTCTCCCTCAATGTGAGTAAGACAAAGGAGCTGATCGTGGACTGAAAAGATTTGGCATGGGTCTCCAGATCCTCAAAAGGTTCTACAGCTGCACCATCGAGAGCATCCTGACTGTTTGCATCAACGCCTGGTATGGCTGCTCAGCATCTGACCGTAAGGTGTACAGTGGGTAGTGCGTACGGCCCCGTACATCACTGGGGCCAAGCTTCCTGCCATCCAGGACCTATATACTAGGCGGTGTCAGAGGAAAGCCCAAAAAATTGTCAGAGACTCCAGTCACCCAAGTCAAAGACTGTTTTTTTGCTCCCGCACGGCAAGTGGTACGGAATCGCCAAGTCTAGGACCAAAAGGCTCCTTAACAGCTTCTACCACCAAGCCATAAGACTGCTGAACAATTAATCAAATGGCCACTGGACTATTTACATTGACCTCCCATTTGTTTTGTACACTGCTGCTACTCGCTGTTTATTATCTATGCATAGTTACTTCACCCCTACCTACATGTACACTGCTGCTACTCGCTGTTTATTATCTATGCATAGTTACTTCACCCCTACCTACATGTACACTGCTGCTACTCGCTGTTTATTATCTATGCATAGTTACTTCACCCCTACCTACATGTACACTGCTGCTACTCGCTGCTTATTAACTATGCATAGTTACTTCACCCCTACCTACATGTACACTGCTGATACTCGCTGCTTATTAACTATGCATAGTTACTTCACCCCTACCTACATGTACAAATGACCTCGACTAACCCATACCCCTGCACATTACCTTGACTAACCCGTACCCCTGCACATTGACTTGACTAACCCGTACCCCCGCACATTGACTTGACTAACCCGGACCCCTGCACATTGACTTGACTAACCCGGACCCCTGCACATTACCTTGACTAACCTGTACCCCCACACATTGACTTGACTAACCCGTACCCCCACACATTACCTTGACTAACCCGTACCCCCGCACAATACCTTGACTAACCTGTACCCCCGCACATTGACTCGGTACCCCCTGTTTATAGCCTTGTTATTGGTCATTTATTATGATTGCTTTTTATATTTTTTTTTACTTTAGTTTATTTGGAAAATATTTTCTTAACACTTTCTTGAGCTGCACTGTTGGTTAAGGGCTTGTAAGTAAACAATTCACGGTAAGGTCTACACTGTTGGTTAAGGGCTTGTAAGTAAACAATTCACGGTAAGGTCTACACTGTTGGTTAAGGGCTTGTAAGTAAACAATTCACGGTAAGGTCTACACTGTTGGTTAAGGGCTTGTAAGTTAACATTTCACGGTAAGGTCTACACTGTTGGTTAAGGGCTTGTAAGTTAACAATTCACGGTAAGGTCTACACTGTTGGTTAAGGGCTTGTAAGTAAACAATTCACGGTAAGGTCTACACTGTTGGTTAAGGGCTTGTAAGTTAACAATTCACGGTAAGGTCTACACTGTTGGTTAAGGGCTTGTAAGTAAACAATTCACGGTAAGGTCTACACTGTTGGTTAAGGGCTTGTAAGTTAACAATTCACGGTAAGGTCTACACTGTTGGTTAAGGGCTTGTAAGTAATAATTTCACGGTAAGGTCTACACTGTTGGTTAAGGGCTTGTAAGTAAACAATTCACGGTAAGGTCTACACTGTTGGTTAAGGGCTTGTAAGTAAACAATTCACGGTAAGGTCTACACTGTTGGTTAAGGGCTTGTAAGTTAACATTTCACGGTAAGGTCTACACTGTTGGTTTTAAGGGCTTGTAAGTAAACAATTCACGGTAAGGTCTACACTTGTTGTATTCGGCGCATGTGACAAATAACGTTTGATTTGATTTGATTTTGGTTAGCTATAGTAAAACAAAAACTAGCAAGCCATCAAAATCCAATCCTTGCTTGATACTTTTAACATAATATAATGATACAATTTAGACACTGCTGTGACTTTCCCAACAACGTTTGGAATCCTTTGGCAGGCAACCATCACACAGCAATTAGGACGAGACCTCTAGTCAAACGCCTGTCTCTGCCATCCATGCTGGTTTGTTGGCGTGGAGCGCTGCGAAGAAGAGAGACAATCTCACTCTGTAGTCTGCCGTGGGGGGCGTGTCCTGGCATCCAGTCTGCATTCCAAATGGCACCATATTCCCTATATAGAGCACTGGCTTTGACCAGGGCCATAGGGCTCTGCTCAAAAGTAGTGCACTATATAGGAAATAGACTGCCATTTGGGGACGAAGCCATGGTCAGCCCAGCCAGGGTGGACCTGGTCCTTCCTGCCTGGCTGCCACTTCCTCGTCCATGACGACACACACCACATCACCATGGAGATGAGATGCGGCCTAGTCTGCCCTGGGCCCTCTTCCATCCCTTCCCTCCATGCTACATTATGCAGAGGCACTCCCGCTAATAAATCTTTTTAGCTAATGCTTTCCAGATGGAAGCAGCATCTCTCTAGTTTAACCTTCCTAAACCCTTCCAAAAAATTCCTCCCACCGCCACCTCCCTACCAATTTATCTGCCTTTGATTGAAATGGCATCAATAACCCCTGGCAATGGTGTGACATCATTACCGTTGGCATATTGTCTTTGGGGCTATAGAAGCTTCCTGGCGGTGAGTACAGTCAGTAAACCTTCTCTGGAGCTATAGTCGCTACAGCATGCATCTGCTGACAGCCTTTAGGCAGAGCTAGAGCCATGGAGAAATATAAGGTTAAATCCCAAATGCCACTCTATTTTCTATAGTAGTGCACCACATAGGGAATAGGGAGCCATTTGGGATGCGCTCATAAGGCTCTGGGCAGAGGTAGAGGCTAGGAAGAATCCCATCCACCGGGCTGTCACTGACTGCAGGTGAGATGTCTCTGTCCAGACCAGCCCGTTATGACTGACGACTGCACTATGACTGAGCTGTGGTATTTACAGTAAGTGCCCCCCCCTCCCCCGGGCCAATTTACTGCTTTCTGTCCATAAATACAGTCCTCTTCTATCCAATATGTGTCCGTGTTTAAAAGGCATACAGGACGTTTCCCTGTTGTGTAACTAACCTCACCAGCCTCACTGTTTGGATGAAAGATCCCAGTTAGCCCTGATCAGTACAATGTCTATAAAAGATAATGCATTGAATATATTCCAGAAACCTTACATATATTTACACATGTATAGTTCAATTACAAAGCTTTGTTGGTGCCACACACACTAAACACTCCCCCAAAAAAGTAATTTGCCCATTGATCAGAATAGAAGTAGATGAATAAAAAAAATAGTTTGTAGTCTTTTTGTTGGTCATCAATAAGAAACAAAAATGAACTTTTAATTTGTCTATGATAATCAGTGGTATAAATACATATCTAAAATGCAAAGACTTTATGGATTCCTAGGCCTATGTCCTCATTGACTTTGATGTGAGCTAGCAGACTGCTAATCCATACTATGCTAATGGGGGGAAATGGTAGATATACATGGAATACGTGTTCATTGAATCTAAATAAGTATACACAGGCCATGGAGCTCTGAGTTTAGATTTGTGTAGCTGCGTTAAGTTGTTTTAGTTTCATTGAATGCTTTTTAGACATAGTTAAATATTTAATTCATTTTGTGTCTATGTGCAGATGCAGGCTCTTAATTTGATCCAGTGTGGTACAGCAGGAAAATATTCCTGCAGCAACAGGAAATGTGAAATATTATGTGTATTATAATTGATGGACATTTTCTGTAGGGGTTGATTACATTTTTCTTCAGGGCAAATCCAGTCTGACATTTTAAAGTGGTATTTACAAACTGTAGAAGCCTTTTTACACCTCGAATACACTACAAGTTTGCATTTCTAATTGTGCAGGAAAATTCTCAGCAACAAAAGATGGATCAAATTAAGATCTTACATCTGTAGTTTCTCGTCACAGCCAGCCACATGGTTATATTTCTCTCAACTTATATGGTTATATTTCTCTCAACTTATATAGTTATATTTCTCTCAACTTATATAGTTATATTTCTCTCAACTTATATAGTTATATTTCTCTCAACTAATATGGTTATATTTCTCTCAACTTATATAGTTATATTTCTCTCAACTTATATAGTTATATTTCTCTCAACTTATATAGTTATATTTCTCTCAACTTATATAGTTATATTTCTCTCAACTTATATAGTTATATTTCTCTCAACTTATATAGTTATATTTCTCTCAACTTATATGGCTATATTTCTCTCAACTTATATGGCTATATTTCTCTCAACTTATATAGTTATATTTCTCTCAACTTATATGGCTATATTTCTCTCAACTTATATGGTTATATTTCTCTCAACTTATATAGTTATATTTCTCTCAACTTATATGGTTATATTTCTCTCAACTTATATGGCTATATTTCTGTCAATTTATATGGTTATATTTCTCTGCAGACGAGAACAGAACAGGTGGCTCACCTTGCCCAAATCCTTGTCTACAGTGGGGTCACTGAGGCAGAGAGAGGATCCTCTAGACCAGAGAACATTTTAGGACACACTGAGCCGCTTCTCAACCTGCTCTCAGAATCTTGATTAAGGAATTACATGGGGGTTTTGCCAAGTAGCAGAAAGAGATTATCTGACAGTGCAGCTTTCCCTCTCTCACCTGACAGACAGTCCAGCTGAGGTTGCTTCCCCTTGAAGTGGGAAATGGGGCTGTAATGACTGATACTTCCCCTCCTGTTAAAAAAGCCCACTGTGCTGGTGACTGGATCAAAGAGGGGCTCTATCTGTTCGGAGGCTCGCTGGTGAGGAGAGGTCCCTTTGAAAGAGCATGTTTGGTTTGTTTAAGTGTCAGCAGAAGGAGGGAGCAGAGCGGTGAGCTGAGCTCTATGCGCGCCTGGGAGCTTGCTCATCAGACTGTGTTCAAAGGGATCTAATGCTACTACTGCTGTAGTACAGTATAGTTGTGGAACAAAGGGCTTTGTTTTGCGGTTTGGCCAGTAGAGGGACCCTTGTCAACAGGAAGATTAGGAAGGAACAATTGCATCGTCTAGTCTACTTTAGCCCTGTATGGAGGAAGGTATAATGAACTCTCACATGCCTCTACCGTGCTTCACCATATCGGCCAGTATCTTAATATTTAATTGTCTTAATTGTTTTTTGTTAATTGATGATTTTTATGTGGATAAGGTTTTAAATGAATGACTAGTTTTGGTACTATGATACTAAATACAATGTTAATGTAATCAATAATGATCCGAGTCATCGAGTACATATATTGTTCATCTGTAAACGTAGCCGTGCTAAAATAAACAAAATGATACATGGGATACGGTACCTTCAGAAAGTATTCACACCCTTTGACATTTATATTTATTTGTGTTACAAAATGTGATAAAAATGGATTGAACTGTCATTTCTTTTGTCAACGATCTAACGGAAAAATTCTAACTTGTTTTTTTTATTATTAATAGCATATAAAACACCAATATGTTTTGATTAGATAAGTATTCAACCCCCAAGTCAATACATGTTAGATTCACCTTTGGCAGCGATTACAGTTGTGAGTCTTTCTGGGTAAGTCTCTAAGAGCTTTGCAAACCTGGATTGTACAATATTTGCTCATATAAAAATGTAAAAAAAATTCAAGCTCTGTCACGTTGGTTGTTAAATGTTGCAAGACAACCATTTTCAAGTCTTGCCACATATTTTCAAGCTGATTTAAATCAGAACTTTAACTAGGCCTTTCAAGAACTTTTAATGTCGTCTTGGTAAGTAACTCCAGTGTAGATTTGGCCTTGCGTTTTAGGTTATTGTCCTGCTGAAAGGTGGATTTGTCTCCCCGTGTCTGTTGCCTTATTTCAAACAGGATGCATGTTTTGGAATATTTGTATTCTGTACAGGCTTCCTTCTTTTCACTCTGTCAATTAGGTTAGTATGATGGAGTAACTACAATGTTGTTGATCCATCCTCAGTGTTCTCCTATCACAGCCATTTAACTCTCTAACTGGTTTAAAGTCACCATTGGCCTCATGGTGAAGTCCCTGAGCAGTTTCCTTCCTCACTGTCAACTGAGTTAAGAAGGACCCCTGTATCTTTGTAGTGACTGGGTGTATTGATACACCATCCAAAGTGTAATTAATAACACCATGCTCAAAGGGATATTCAATGTCTGCTTTAAACATTGTTTTACCCATCTACCAATCTGTGTTTGAAATGCACTGCTTGACTGAGGGACCTTACAGATAATTGTATGTGTGGGGTACAGAGATGTGGTAGTCATTCAGAAATCATGTTAACCACTATTATTAAACATGGAATGAGTCCATGCAACTTGTTAAGCAACGTTTTACTCCTGAATTATTTAGGCTTGCTATAATACAATGATTTATTGACTCAAGACATTTACATTTTCAGGCTGTAACACAACAACATGTGGAAAAAGTCAAGGGTTGTGAATACTTGTTGTATATCTTCTCAAATGCTGTTGAAGAATGAGTATTTAGTTGAAGTCACAGCATGCTAATGAATACTTCCACACTTCCATGCCTACACCTGTATGTGATAGGTGTTAGCTCCTCCACATGAGACAGCAGGGCTCATCTCATCTGAACTATCCGCGTGTAGATAGACAGCAGGCCGTGTGTCTGTGCTGTGTCTGTCTGCTGTCATCCGCCTCACCTGCATCTTTGGCGTCTCCAACCAAATGTTACCTCAGATCTTTTATTCCCCTCATGAATCTTTTACAATACCCATCTGTACGGTACAGACCAAACCCCACTATTGTCCTGCTCCTAGCCCTGGCAGGCTGGCTCCTCTCTCCCCTCGCCGCTCCTCCACTCTGGCTAACCAACAGCCTCCATATGTCGCCTTAATGGATTTCCCCAGGAAAATAAGGAGGATGTGGAGGGCTGAGGGCTTTAAAGCAGCAGTGGGGAGGTGAGGTGGGAGAGGAAGGGGGGAAGGCTTTGGGGAGCGCGCAGGCTGACGTGAGGGCGGGTGGGTCAGGGGGAACTGCTATAAAGAACATCTTGGTACAGTTAGGACATCTCTTTCACTGAAGCCTGGGAGAGGATTATGATTCCGGGGCAGCGTGTCGCATTTGTCTTCATTTTGTCTGACTGTCTTCATGCGTTATTATTAGTGGCTGTCAGAAGGGGCTGAGCAAGGGGAGGAAAGAAGGAGGCTTTGCATGCTGTAGACCCCAGCCACTACAGGCTGAGCGAGAGAGAGAGAGAGAGAGAGAGAGAGAGAGAGAGAGAGAGAGAGAGAGAGAGAGAGAGAGAGAGAGAGTGAGAGAGAGAGAGAGAGAGAGAGAGGGAGAGAGAGCGAGAGAGAGAGACTGGTGGTGATGGTGGTGGCCGAGGGAAACGGTGGTTGATTAGAGAACCACCCCAGAAAGTCAGGACATGATATGACACCTCTTTTAAATATGTTCCCAGTTCCATAGGGAGATTTATCAAGGTCAGTAGGCTTTACAGCTACTGTAACAGAGCAGAGGGGAGGTCCTGTTCCTATTACACTTCCTGCTGCTCTGCTGGTGATACTACCATTCCTCTGTTTTTATAGACCACACGCTTGTGGTTCTGAGGTGATTGAAACGGTTAACATCTTCGCAAAAAAAACACGTCCCCACCGACGTGATCCGTATGACTGCAGTGTATAAGGTATTTCTTTAAACTTTCCTTTCACTCAAAACACAGGTTTGTGTGAGTACACAACGTTTCCCACTCAACCTGAGGTGGAGGAGGGAGCAGTTTAAGATTATGTTGCTAAGGCAAAAATCTGGTAAGGAGAACTCTCTTTAGTTTCCTCTTAACAATAGCATACTTTTAGCTCGGTTAGCAATAACAGTCTATTTAACTCTCTCATAGAAACCACATGATAAAGTAAATAGCTTGCTTAGTTGACCCAGAACAACCACATAGTAAATATCCTATAGCATGCATCTTTATCTTCAAAATATTTTGCAATAGTTTGTGGTTGGAATGTGAAACCACTCATTTCCCTCAGCTTCTAACAGCTAAAGTCTAGCTAGTAAAATGGTGAACACTGTATTGAACCACTGTCTCTAGCAGGGAATTTCCAACACAGAAATAGCCAGTAGTGACTCAATAGTGAGTCACTGGAGTCTGAAGTGGTACCGAAGTTTCACAAAGAATGTAAAGACAGTTGTGCACCAGTGATTGGCTCATGATCTCAGGCCGAGGGGGAAACAGTAAAGTCAGTCACAACTAAAAGCTCACCAGATTGGCCGTAGACTGAGTGAGCGTTAAGGCGAGCTTTAGCCAAAACTCCCTTGTCTGGAGGGAAGAAGGCTAGCTAACGCCAGACGAGACCTGTAGTCTGAACCATAGCCTACTTCTCTGATGCTCTGACGCTCAGCTCCACTCCGTGTTACGCCAGACCCTACGTTGACGAGGAGGGTTTTTTTGAGGGAAAACGTCAAATGTCATTAACGACGAGCGTCAATAAAACCCAAGGAGGTCTGTGTTGTGGGTATTGTAAGCAGAGTACTGGCTGTGTTTGACATGTCGGCTACAGCTGAATGTGGTTCCTCATGAAAGGTCTATAAAAGCTGTTCATACAGACAATCCTCTGGCGCAGGCCATGTTTCATGCAATTAAAACCCAGCATTAGTTCCATAAGCAGTAGGGGGCTCTCATTCCAGCCAAATCAAGATGGAGCCGGGAGCTGTTTACGATTCCTAGATGACAAATTCAAAGTGCTATAAAACAGTATGCTAGAATGTTCAGATCGGATGCAGAACTAAACAGAGGAATAACATGGGAGAAGGGAAGATCATAAGAACAAACTCTCCCACCAAACAAAACTGAGACACTTGCTCTCCTTAACTTCTTCACAAACCCCTTTTTCTACACGGGTAAATATAACCAGATTTAGATTCTTCAGTACTTTTGTATACTCTTTAGCCAGTAGTTCTGAAAGTAGCGCTCACGATCCAAAAGTGGTCCCCGAAAATTGTATTCTACTACGTCACATATGTACAGATACAGGCACCACATCATTGCTCTCTCTGTTGCCTCTGCTGCGTGTGCTAGCTATCACGCAAATGGCAAAGGGCTGAAACTCATTGGCTGGAACTCGAATTGCTAGCCCATGTGGGGGAACATTTGGGGAAAATGGCACAGCACAGCCTCCAGAAAAACAGTCGCCTTCAAACTAGGGATTTGGTGGCTAATTGAGGTAAGACAGTAATTCTTCTCATAGATGATGCATGTATGAACTACACAGTGACACATCCAGCCCAAAGCGGGAGCTTTAAAAACACTTCGTAGTCGTCAAAGTTCCAGTCTTTAATCAGGGGGCAAGATAGGATGAGGAAGAAACAAAGGGAAACAACTAACAATGCTGCCTGCAAAAGCCATGTCAAAGAACAGTAACAGTGAGGACTATGAGATCAGAGAGCTGGAAGTTAGTTTTTCTGTGCTCTAATCACCTTGTAGACAGGAGAGCAGTACCTCCTCTCCCCTCTCCCACCCCAGGGCCCCTAGGGGCCCCCATCGCCAGCTGCTCCCTCCCCTGCCTTTCCTTCTCAGCTAAGTGCACTGGCTCCTGGCCCACACCTCTCTGCACTGCTCCAGTCAAAGTGCAAAGGCGCAAAACTATGGAGGCGTTCCCATTTCATTAACGACAAGTTCACTCCGAATGTGTATAATTATGAGAAGTGACTCACTGAGGGTTAGGGTAATGTTTTTGGAAGGGAAAGGATTAATCGCAACAAGAACTCTCTGTGGCACTGGCAAAGGCAAACAATAGGCACACCTTTTCCATACAGTCCCAAACAGAGATATTAGGAATTCAATTCATTCCACAGCAATAGGTGGTTAATATGTGGTTAATAAATCACTGTTTGTAACAAATAGTTATACTAAAACACAATGCTTGAAACTCACAACTCACACTATGCCTGAATGAAGTCAGGGCACTTCTAAAAACCAAATCAATTCCATTTTCTCTTCCTTAATGACCCAAGCTGTATTGTCCCAGCCCCAGAGTTCATGTTTCCTTCATGTCCATGGTGGGTATAGTTCTAACAAGCCTCCTCAGAGTCAGACCTAATGCCATTAAGCTCAGATTGACAGTGTTTCATAATCAATAACAACGTCTCCGATGAGAGAACCTCTGAACCTCCTACTAGGGTGTACTGTTGCTGCTGCTGGTGTGCCTGCATCTATTACCTACCGCGATTCATATTTTAATTCAATATATTTAAACGGAAACGAATACATGCATTTTTTTGGGGTGCATTTTGTATTTAAATGTACAGTCTATGGAGCATAATGCGTCCTCTGTAATGCATTCATATGATATGGATAATATAGACCCAGTTATTTGCCTGTTAACAACACAAATAAAGCTTACCTCCGAAAATCAATACAAACATAAGTTTTCTGATGGAGAAAGCATGGACTGTAATTAACGTGGGTGTCATTTTAGGCTGTGGATTTGTCCCTCCCAGCAGCAGCAGGTACTGAGAAAGAGAGGAGGGTGGAGGGGGGTGAGAGAAGAAAAGCCTCCCGTCTCCTTTACAGTAAAACCTCCCATTAATCCACATGCTCACAAGTTATAATGAAATTATTCAATGGGATCCAATTCCTTAGTGGCAACACAACGACGGAACAGAGCAATGAGAGGATTAATTTCCTACTGGAAGGATTTGGGCTCAGTATTTGGAGATGGAGGTTTACATTTCCCCTCTCGTTATTAGAAAGTCAGACGCTCTGTTGAGAAGACATCCTCCCTCCCAGCCTCCCGTGTGTGTGTGTCCCGTCGTCTCAGATCAACTCTTTTGAATACTCCCCCCCCCTCTCCTCTCTTTTAGAAGCAGATAGACATATAATCCCACAGACTTCTCATTGTGGTGTTCATTCGTTTGTCATTGGGTTTATAATGCTCCAGTGTTTTGGGAGATCAGACATTGTCAGGGATTGGGAACGCACCATGGATCCATTTTTCTGCTCCGAGCCGCCCGCCTGACTGTTGCTGTTGTTGTAAATCTCAAAGTAACTCATTCAAATGATCAAATAGTGTTGTGTGTGGTGTTATGCCACTGATCTGTGGGAGAATACTAATGCTGAGGAGGAGAAGACATGATCTACTCACTGTCAACACGACAGTTTACAAATACTACACGAAAACATGGTCAAACGTTAATTGCAAGATGCGACAGTACTGTCAATACAAAATGTACAATAACTACAAGACATAAGATCTAAAGTAAATTCCAGAGTAAATTCCAATTATAATTTACAGTTTAAGTCGGAAGTTTACATACACCTTAGCCAAATACAATTAAACTAAGTTTTTCACAATTCCTGACATTTAATCCTAGTAAAAATTCCCTGTCTTAGGTCAGTTAGGATCACCACTTTATTTTAAGAATGTAGAGAGAATAGTAGAGAGAATTATTTATTTCAGCTTTTAATTATTTCATCACATTCCCAGTGGGTCAGAAGTTTACATACACTCAATTAGTATTTGGTAGCATTGCCTTTAAATTGTTTAACTTGGGTCAAACGTTTCGGGTAGACTTCCACAAGCTTCCCACAATAAATTGGGTAAATTATGGCCCATTCCTCCTGACAGAGCTGGTGTAACTGAGTCAGGTTTGCAGGCATCCTTGCTCACACACGCTTTTTCAGTTCTGCCCACAAATTTTCTATAGGATTGTGGTCAGGGATTTGTGATGGCCACTCCAATACCTTGACTTTGTTGTCCTTAAGTCATTTTCCCACAACTTTGGAAGTATGCTTGGCGTCATTGTCCATTTGGAAGACCCATTTGCGACCAAGCTTTAACTTCCTGACTGATGTCTTGAGATGTTGCTTCAATATATCCACATAATTTTCCTACCTCATGATGCCATCTATTTTGTGAAGTGCACCATTCCCTCCTGCAGCAAAGCACCCCCACAACATGATGCTGCCACCCCCGTGCTTCACGGTTGGGATGGTGTTCTTCGGCCTCCCTCTTTTTCCTCCAAACATGACGATGGTCATTACGACCAAACAGTTCTATTTTTGTTTCATCAGACCAGAGGACATTTATCCAAAAAGTACAATTTTTGTCCCCATGTGCAGTTGCAAACTGTAGTCTGGCTTTTTTATGGCAGTTTTGGAACAGTGGCTTCTTCCTTTCTGAGCGGCCTTTCAGGTTATGTTGATATAGGACTCGTTTTACTGTGGATATAGATACTTTTGTACCTGTTTCCTCCAGCATCTTCACAAGGTCCTTTGCTGTTGTTCTGGGATTGATTTGCACTTTTCGCACCAAAGCACATTCATCTCCAGGAGACAGAACGAGTCTCCTTCCTGAGCGGTATGACGGCTGCGTGGTTCCATGGTGTTTATACTTGCGTACTATTGTTTGTACAGATGAACGTGGTACCTTCAGGCGTTTGGAAATTGCTCCCAAGGATGAACCAGACTTGTGATGGTCTACAATTTCTTTTCTGAGGTTTTGGCTGATTTCATTTGATTTTTCCATGATGTCAAGCAAAGAGGCACTGAGGTTGAAGGTATGCCTTGAAATAAATCCACATTTACAACTCCAATTGACTCATATGATGTCAATTAGCCTATTAGAAGCTTCTAAAGCCATGATATCATTTTCTGGAATTTTAAAGGTACAGTCAACTTAGTGTATGTAAACTTCTGACCCACTGGAATTGTGATACAATGAATTATAAATGAAATAATCTGTCAGTAAGCAATTGTTGGACAAATGTATTGCGTCATGCACAAAGTAGATGTCCTAACCGACTTGCCAAAACTGTAGTTTCTTAACAAAAATTTTTTTTTTTTAATTGCCACTTTCCCACTCTATATTGTTATAACATTTTCACAAATACCTTAGTGTACGTAATTCCCAAACATTCAAAGAATTTATGAAAACTTGAAAATGACTAAATATAAGGGTTCTCTTGTCAGATAATCAAAAATAAATAAAACATTTTTTTTTACCCCCTTTACTCCCCAATTTCGTGGCATCCAATTGTTAGTAGTTACTGTCTTGTCTCATCGCTACAACTCCCGTACGGCCTTGGGAGAGTCGAAGGTCGAAAGCCATGCGTCCTCCGAAACACAACCCAACCAAGCCGCACTGCTTCTTAACACAGTGCGCATCCAACCCGGAAGCCAGCCGCACCAATGTGTCGGAGGAAACACCGTGCACCTGGCGACCTGGTTAGTGTGCACTGTGCCCGGCCCGCCACAGGAGTCGCTAGTGTGCGATGAGACAAGAATATCCATACCGGCCAAACCCTCCCTAACCCGGATGACGCTAGGCCAATTGTGCGTCGCCCCATGGACCTCCCAGTCGCGGCCGGCTGCGACAGAGCCTGGGCTCGAACCCAGAGTCTCTGGTGGCACAGCTACAGTGCCTTGCGAAAGTATGCGGCCCCCTTGAACTTTGCGACCTTTTGCCACATTTCAGGCTTCAAACATAAAGATATAAAACTGTATTTTTTTGTGAAGAATCAACAACAAGTGGGACACAATCATGAAGTGGATATTTCAAACTTTTTTAACAAATCAAAAACTGAAAAATTGGGCGTGCAAAATTATTCAGCCCCCTTAAGTTAATACTTTGTAGCGCCACCTTTTGCTGCGATTACAGCTGTAAGTCGCTTGGGGTATGTCTCTATCAGTTTTGCACATCGAGAGACTGAACTTTTTTCCCATTCCTCCTTGCAAAACAGCTCGAGCTCAGTGAGGTTGGATGGAGAGCATTTGTGAACAGCAGTTTTCAGTTCTTTCCACAGATTCTCGATTGGATTCAGGTCTGGACTTTGACTTGGCCATTCTAACACCTGGATTTGTTTATTTTTGAACCATTCCATTGTAGATTTTGCTTTATCTTTTGGATCATTGTCATGTTGGAAGACAAATCTCCGTCCCAGTCCTTTTGCAGACTCCATCAGGGTTTCTTCCAGAATGGTCCTGTATTTGGCTCCATCCATCTTCCCATCAATTTTAACCATCTTCCCTGTCCC
This sequence comes from Oncorhynchus mykiss, assembly GCF_057628025.1. Classification (NCBI taxonomy): domain Eukaryota; kingdom Metazoa; phylum Chordata; class Actinopteri; order Salmoniformes; family Salmonidae; genus Oncorhynchus; species Oncorhynchus mykiss. Next base: position 42,049,781 of record NC_143040.1, read on the forward strand.
TGCTGAAGAAAAGCAGGCCCAAACCATGATGCTGCCACCACCATGTTTGACAGTGGGGATGGTGTGTTCAGGGTGATGAGCTGTGTTGCTTTTACACCAAACATAACGTTTTGCATTGTTGCCAAAAAGTTCAATTTTGGTTTCATCTGACCAGAGCACCTTCTTCCACATGTTTGGTGTGTCTCCCAGGTGGCTTGTGGCAAACTTTAAACGACACTTTTTATGGATATCTTTAAGAAATGGCTTTCTTCTTGCCACTCTTCCATAAAGGCCAGATTTGTGCAATATACGACTGATTGTTGTCCTATGGACAGAGTCTCCCACCTCAGCTGTAGATCTCTGCAGTTCATCCAGAGTGATCATGGGCCTCTTGGCTGCATCTCTGATCAGTCTTCTCCTTGTATGAGCTGAAAGTTTAGAGGGACGGCCAGGTCTTGGTAGATTTGCAGTGGTCTGATACTCCTTCCATTTCAATATTATGGCTTGCACAGTGCTCCTTGGGATGTTTAAAGCTTGGGAAATCCTTTTGTATCCAAATCCGGCTTTAAACTTCTTCACGACAGTATCTCGGACCTGCCTGGTGTGTTCCTTGTTCTTCATGATGCTCTCTGCGCTTTTAACCAGTTGCATCTCTAGGGGCGCTATTTCATTTTTGGATAAAAAACGTTCCCGTTTTAAGCTCGATATTTTGTCACGAAAAGATGCTCACCTATGCATATTCATATATTAGAAAACACTCTGAAGTTTCAGAATCTGCAAAGATTTTGTCTGTAAGTGCCCCAGAACTCATTCTACAGGCGAAACCAAGATGATACGTTAAACAGGAAATGAGCAGAATTTCTGAAGCTCTGTTTTCTAATGTCTCCTTATATGGCTGTGAATGCGACAGGAATAAGCTTAGACCTTCTGCCGTTTCCCCAAGATGTCGGCAGCATTGTGACGTATTTGTAGGCATATCATTGGAAGATTGACCATAAGAGACTACATTTTCCAAGTGTCCGCCTGGTGTCCTGCGTCGAAACTGGTGCGTAAAGCCATGTGCAAGTATTTGATTGAGAGGGGAAACCATGCTTCCACGAACGATATATCATCGAAGAGATATGTGAAAAACACCTTGAGGATTGATTCTAAACAACGTTTGCCATGTTTTCAGTCGATATTATGGAGTTAATTTGGAAAAAAGTTCGCGTTTTGAGGACTGAATTTTCGTTTTTTTTTGGTAGCCAAATGTGATGTACAAAACAGAGCTATTTCTAATACACAAAGAATATTTTTGGAAAAACTGAGCATCTGCTATCTAACTGAGAGTCTCCTCATTGAAAACATCTGAAGTTCTTCAAAGGTAAATGATTTTATTTGAAGGCTTTTATGTTTTTGTTGAAATGTTGCGTGCTGGATGCTAACGCTAATGCTAACGCTAAATGCTACGCTAGCTAGCTACTTTTACACAAATGATTGTTTTCCTATGGTTGAGAAGCATATTTTGAAAATCTGAGATGACAGTGTTGTTTACAAAAGGCTTGAGAGATGGCATATTTATTTCATTTCATTTGCGATTTTCATGAATAGTTAACGTTGTGTTATGCTAATGAGCTTGCTGATAGATTTACACAATCCTGGATACAGGGGTTTTTTCATAGCTAAACGTGACGCAGAAAACAGAGCGATTTGTCTTAAACAAATAATCTTTCAGGAAAAACTGAACATTTGCTATCTGAGAGTCTCCTCATTGAAAACATCTGAAGTTCTTCAAAGGTAAATGATTTTATTTGAATGCTTTTCTGTTTTTTTGTGTAAATGTTGCCAGCTGAATGCTAATGCTAAATGCTACGCTAAATGCTACGTTAGCCATCAATACTGTTACACAAATGCTTGTTTTGCAATGGTTGAGAAGCATATTTTGAAAATCTGAGATGACAGTGTTGTTAACAAAAGGCTAAGCTTGAGAGCTAGCATATTTATTTCATTTCATTTGCGAATAGTTAACGTTGCGTTATGGTAATGAGCTTGAGTCTGTATTCACGATCCCGGATCCGGGATGGGGAGATCAGAAAGGTTAACGGACCTCTGAGACTATCACAGTGCAGGTGCATTTATACGGAGACTTGATTACACACAGGTGGATTGTATTTATCATCATTAGTCATTTAGGTCAACATTGGATCATTCAGAGATCCTCACTGAACTTCTGGAGAGAGTTTGCTGCACTGAAAGTAAAGGGGCTGAATAATTTTGCACGCCCAATTTTTCAGTTTTTGATTTGTTAAAAAAGTTTGAAATATCCAATAAATGTTGTTCCACTTCATGATTGTGTCCCACTTGTTGTTGATTCTTCACAAAAAAAATACAGTTTTATATCTTTATGTTTGAAGCCTGAAATGTGGCAAAAGGTTGCAAAGTTCAAGGGGGCCGAATACTTTCGCAAGGCACTGTAGCACTGCGATGCAGTCAGATAATTTTTTTGTGTATATGAACAGATTTGAATAAGATTTCATGTTGCTAAAATGCTGTCAGTTCCACTTTAAGAACACCTGCTCTTTCTAGGACTTAGACTTACCAGGTGTGGGCGGCAGGTAGGCCAGTGGTTAGAGCGTTGGGCCAGTAACCGAAAGGTTGCCAGATTGAAACCCCGAGCTGGCAAAAATCTGTCATTCTTATTAGCAAGGCAGTAAACCCACTGTTCCCTGGGCGCCATGGATGTTGATTATGGTAGTCTGACTCAGAGGGGTTGGGTTAAATGCGGAAGACACATTTCCCTCAATATTAGGAAGGTGTTCTTAATGTTTTGTAAATTCAGTGTACAGATACCATATCTTTGTTTGAGCTAGTGTCTCACAGCAGGAAAATAATCCTGCAGCAACTGGAAATGTGAATTATAATGGAGAAGATCATTAATTAAAACATTTTTAGGGGTTGATCCATTTTTCATTTGGGCATAACAAGTCTGACATTTTTAAGAGGAAATTACACACTTTAGAAACATAAAATTCCTGCAACAACAGGATGATCAAATTAAGATACGGCATCTGTATAGAGAGTGTGACAGAGAGAGCACCTTCTGGGGGACGACACTACTAGGTTAGAAGTTTAACAAGTTCAAATGCAATTCAATTGAGAAGAAATTGAGGGGAAAGTTATTCTAGCCGAGAACTGCAGCCTGATCTGAGATCTGAAGTAAATCTGAAGGCCATTAGATTGATGTTTTAATTTGTGCTCCCTTCCCTTCCCTTATTGTTGGGTCTGGGTCATATCAGGAGGTATGTAATCTGCACAGCTGCTCAGACCTGGGGATGGAGTATGGAGAGTAAGTGAAAGAGAGAAAGAGAGAAAGAGAGAGAGGGAGAGAGAGAGAGAGAGAAATATAGCTAGGGAGGAGAAAGAGAGAGAAGGAGGGAGGGGGTTTGTTAAGGGGGCTCTTTTGGGAAGGCGCCCCGGCTCTCGACACAGAGCAAAGCTGTTTAAATTCTGCAGGTATTTCAAGGTTGTTATCTATTTCAGATCAACAGTGCGGGTCAGGGTTCAGGGCTGCCAGAGTTTCCCCAATCCTCCCAAGGCCCCTGATTGACAGCAATCAGCATCTCCTCGCCATCACTCGGGGAACAAAGTGAGGGTCAAGACAGCGGGCGATTTCATCTGTCATTTTTAATTATCCAAATGATATTCACAGACAAAACCTTTCGCCATCCGTCAGGGCATCACATTACCATAGACAATGTTTGTTTAAAGACTGGCCTATAAAATCAAACAATTATGAATGCAGACAAGCCCTTGCTATTGACTGCATAAATAATAAGGGCCCTGTTTTTTTCCCTCTCTGTCCGAATTCCCATTGCTAATGAAGGGTGGGTCTGGGCATGGGGGCTGCACAGGAAGTATAGAGGAGGGCTGGTAATCAGAATGCCTGGCTCGACGTTCGACATTGATCTTTTACTCCTCAAGATTCTAGCCTGACGTCAGGTCATGCTGCCACAGGAGCCATGGTGAAATAGAGATGAAATCACACCTCAGTACTGTGCCAGCTACCGTTATGTACAATCCATACTATATGTGTGTGTGTGTGTGTGTGTGTGTGTGTGTGTGTGTGTGTGTGTGTGTGTGTGTGTGTGTGTGTGTGTGTGCCTGAATATGTAAACAATGACCTGTCTTTAGTTTACTGCTTCTGTTACATTTCCCTCATAATAAAGCCTCATAAAGTACTTTTTGTACTTCATCTCTGTTTAACTGACTTGACAAAGAGTTACTAGCCACCTGTAAGGAGCTGCCTCTTAGAAGACACTTGCAGAAGGCTGTACGCAGCTCACACCTTTCACACCTGCCTTCCTACGACACCTGCACCCAGCTCACACCTGCATACCTATCATACCTGTATCCCATCACACCTGCCTTCCTACGACACCTGCACCCAGCTCACACCTGCATACCTATCATACCTGTATCCCATCACACCTGCCTTCCTACGACACCTGCAC